>NC_134571.1:53443426-53710926 GCF_050947875.1 Dermacentor variabilis | reverse complement strand
TGCGTGCGTGTGTGTGCGCGTACGTGTGCGTGCGCGTGCGCGCGTGTGTGTGTGTGTGTGTCCTAAGCGATACCTAACAAGCCTATGTTCATTTGTTACGAAACCTTATTGGGGACCTATTCTGTAAATATTAAGAATAAAGTGAATTCCATACCTGTGATATCTCAGCGCTTATTACTTAGCGCTAAAGGCAGAGTGAAATACCTTTCTCTCTCATGCTAGCTGGTTGTCATGAGCACTTTAATACAGAGCAATTTAGAGTGCGTCGACTTTACCCGAAGACAAATACGCACACAAAAGGCACAGTGAATGAACTTACTGAGCCACGATGTGACAAAGTAAACACACAATCAATACAACCTATTCAAGCCCACTTTACGCATTGAAATAACCTCAACATCGCAAGCAATTCCACCGGCTCGACAGCACATCCATGATGAAGTGCAATCCTCCAAAAAGTAAGTAAACGAATAAATAAATAAATAAATAAATAAATAAATAAATAAATAATCAAAGGTGTAAATAATAAATTATTTACCGTGCCCAGGAGCAACCATGACCTCTAAATGTTGGCGCATACATACATTTAGAAGAAACGGCAGGGGAAAATAAGCAAGAAAATAACAATGAATAAAAATAACAAACTTGAACAAAAGAGTGTACATATACAACATGGCGCAAGGTGACTGCAGACGAACAAAGAGAAGAAGGGCAATTGAAAGATATGTGAAACTATGACACAGCAACGCAAAGCTCGGGAAAGATCAATGACAGCAAGTTAATGAAAAATATTAGGAACATAAAAATAAGCGTTATAAAGACTCTGTGTTCGGTGGATGGTTGAGTGTTGGAAATGACAGACAGGAACATGAAAATGTCTATGTTCTCTTATGTTCTTGGGCGGAATACGAAACATGATACTACTGAGGAATTCCGGGCAGCTGAGAATACCGTGAAGGAGGGGGAAAAGAAACAGAAGGTCAGCGCGATTACGTAGGTAGCGAAGTAAGGCAATGTTACGTCTCGACACCACAAAGGCGTTAATTGGACGTTTGCCACGAGGCAAACCCCCACCCATCCATCAGCGCCTATCCACACGTCGACGCAGCGTGAACACGGACTACTGACGGGTCCACAAAAGGCCACCACCCCCACTACCACTTGACAGCCTGAACTAATGCTGAAGGGTGCCAACGTAAAATGCTACCGAAGAACGACGGCGACCCTGGTTTCGCAGGTTGCTATCCTTCCACATATTCATACCATCGGGTTTCGGAGACAGGGTTACTGCGGAGCGTTGCGATAGCATGGGCGTGGTATCGCAACGGATTCGACGATTGTGATTTGCTGCTAGACAGTCTTCAGATTCCCTAGCCGACTCGCCTAGCGGATACTTCTCGTGCAGCAGGACAGAGGGTCCTGATGTGAACTCGTATGTTAAACTTGCTCCCGCATGGAGTGGGCTTATGCAGCCGTGTAAATAAACAAATAAACCCTTTTTCCTTCATTCCTAGGCTGGACATACTCGTCAATGGGCATGGTAGATTCCTTGTCCTAACGCCACCCTAAGCCGCAACAGCACTGACAATAATCCAACAGTGCTAGAACAAGCTCCATCGTCCATAGCAAAGCGGTGATGGCATATACTTAGAAACTTTTTCGGGACCCGATCTATAATGTCACTGTCGACCGACGCGTATTGGAGTTGAGGAAGTCAGATTGTTGTGCACAACTTGCGGAGCGATGTAAGAGAATTGAATTCCCTCGATAGTCTGCAAACAGAGCCAGAAGAGCGCATACCCCGCATTGCAAGGCATTTAGTGTGAGCTGAAAAGTGCAAAGTTGTATCAAAAAAGTACAATGCGATCCTTGATCGCGCAGACGTTAAACAATGGTACAGAATCTACAAAACAAGAAAAAAGCCATGCTTGCTGTTTTTCCTGTGGAAGTCATGATTTTGGTTTTAGCAGCATTCAAGGCGAGATTATTATGTCTGCGCCATTTAGAAAAAGAAAATAGGTCCGAATGCAGGGTGCGACAATCATCAACAGTATGAATTTCCTTTAAAATCTTGATGCCATCGGCATATACAAGTAATGAAGAATTCCGAATAGCGGAAAGAACGTCAATAATAAAAAAAAAATTTCAAAGAGTGGTCCTCATACTGATCCTTGAGGAACGCCGCTAGTTGCCATGTAAAAAGAAGACGTTGGGCCATTGGCGTTAACATAACGTGATCTATCAAGAAAATAACTGCGTAAGAGATTGACAGTTGAAGAGTCAACACCAAAGTGCGTAAGCTTGATCAGAAGCAGAGAGTGGCTGACTACATAAAAAGCTCTGCTGAAGTCACAGTAAATGATGTCAACTTGCCCCTTTGAAGCACCGGGGCGGAGATTTGTGTCATGAAACTTGCGAGATTTGAGATAGTGAGCGGCCAGTGAGAAATCCATGCTGATTCAGAATCGAGGAGTTCTTCGCAGTAAAAGATATGTTGTGAACAGCAAGCTCAAGAATCTCAGACGTGGCATAGACAATTGAAATGGGTTTATAACAGCCGACATCGGTTTTACAGCCAGATTAAAATACAGCGAAAACACGAGCAGTTTTCCACATGCGAGGAAAAGTGGAAGTATTGAAAGAATTATCAAGTATAGATGTCAATACTGGGGAAAATTAGCTGCCGTAAGTTCTTTAGTATTGCGGAGGAGGTGCCATCAGAGCTGCATGATAGGGAAGACTTCAAGAACTTAAGGCATTCGATCGCTGATGAGCTTTTCGTCAAGCAACACAGCACTAGATGTCGGAACCTTCGTGTGCTGCTGACTACTGACACGAGCGCTGAAACCTGAAGCCTTATAATAGGATGAGAAATGAGCAGCAAAAAAGTCCGCGAATACTTAGACTTCTAGCACTCAAGAGTCAAGCAGCCGAAAACACCACGTTTACTAGAGCGCTTGTGGATACACTACTAATATTCCGCCGACTGGTCGAAGGCGCTCTTTTCCGAGAATGGAATATATGTGGAGCGATCCCGCTTATAAAAAAAGCCGGAATGAACAACAACAACAACCACAACAACAACAACAACAACGACAACAACAACAACAATAATAATAATAATAATAATAATAATAATAATAATAATAATAGTTTCACTACAACATTTTTTTCAGTTCACCATCTCCTATTTGCCGAGAAACGACTCTCTCTAGAATTCGCCACTGCGAATCTCCGAGGCGCAATTAAGTTCTTTATACTCCGAAGGATGGCGACACCATGGCAATGCACAACCATGGTTTCTTTATTTCAGCGAGATGTGGCGCTGCAGTTTCATCAGGATCTTGAACGGTGCGCTCAATGAATCGAAGTGAATCCATACTTGAAACATTGAGACTGTTAAAAGTCACTTTTAATATTCAAATTACGTATAAGAAATGAAATAATTGAAGAGCTCCATTTGTTTCACACAGGCCCCGTTTACAACAGCCAGGCCTGCGCATCTGCTGAAATTTGAGTCCTCCGGTGTATCGCGCATGTAATGCAACGGGACGCGTTTGTATGCAAGCGTGCGTGCGTGTTGATTTAATGCATTCTTAGAGCATTGCATTGTGTTCGTATTGGTATCAAAGCAACACCTGGGCAATAGTAAGTGCCGTATCTGAGCCTGACTCGCACACACAGCTCAGCTCAGTACACGATCGTTCTTGCGTTATGCTGGGTTCGTACGCACTGGAATGCAACTTGCGCAAACTCAGACCGAACCCGAGACGTCTCGCTCAGCAGCAAAAAACCATATCCACATCGTGGCAGCGGGCGCGTGCGTGCGTGTGTGTGTGTGTTTTTATGTGTGTGACACAGCTAGGTTTCGTCCGATCATCATCATCCTATTAACGACCGCTGAAGTACGTTCGTAAGTGGCAGAATTTTAGCCCTTGCAGCGCTTCCGCTGTCGTTTTGCACATCGTATGTATAAGTCGAGATTCTCTTAGAACACGCTCAAAGAACAGTCGCAATAGTTGCAGAGGTTGTTGTAGCATACAGACGATCGATCCTGATACGTATATAAATTCGCGATCGAACCAACTCCGCGCCAACAGGATATCGATGAATTAAGAGCGCTGAGAGCAGAAACGCAACACCAGACGGTAGTCAAGGTGGTGCTAAGTAGTGCTCCACGTAGTCTGGATGTGGCACCAGTGTAAAAGAAGTTTAGCAGAGACTGTAATGGCGAAGTGAAACGCGGCATACTTAATAGCAAACAAGACACCGTCATGTTTATCTACAAGGGAAGAAAACAGGTTGATTGCGTCAAAGCACAAGTAATCAGATTCAAAATAAACCTGTCGTCCAGACGTGTAGCGTAGCCTTTTCTTACAAGGTATCCACAGAACTCAGCTAGGAGGAGGAGAAAAGGAAAGGAAGGAAAGGTAGGGAGTTCTGGTTTGCAACCCTACACGGGGAAAGGTGTTTAAAGGACGAAAAGAAAGAAAGGAGAAGGGAAGAAGGTATTATCTGTGCGAGTACGTCCGGCTGGCCATCACTTCAGGCCCACAATCAGTCACTGCATGAGCCCAGTTGATTTCATGAACCCTAGCAATACCCGTCTCGCTTTGTAAGCCTGCAACGCGTGCGGCCATGGTCCGAGAATGTTAGTCTCTGAAAATGGTCTACAGCTTCGTGCATTTCTTGGAATGTGCTGCAAAACTGCTTTTCTGCATGCTTGAGTTGCGTGCCATGCCAAGGGCGTGTCGACCAACAGGTCGAGCGTCACGACCCATTGAGTATCACGGACCGGTTCATCATTATATATAGAGAGAGATATGATGGGAAAGGGTACTATTTTTATGCTTCCCTACAGAGAGCACGGTTTAGCACCTCTGGGAGAAGGCCATAGGGGAAGAAAAGAGAGGAAGAGAGATGGTTGTGGACGTAAAGGCAGGCTGCACAAGGGCGCGAGCAAGCGTGTCAGAGCGACACTATAGTCCGGTCTCTTCAAGGTGCTCTATCAAGCACCAGAAGGCACGAGACTCATGGTGTGCTGCGAATAGACGGCTCTGTGCGGAGTCTGATGGGAGGCCGAGGTGGCGACGCGTTTTGCAAAGGCGGGAACGCTCAGCATTGAAGGCTTGACAGGTGCAGAGTAGGTGGTCGAGAATGTAATCGTCATCGCGCCTGCCATAAGGTGGAGAGGATCGAGGCCCGTTCCTTGCAGAAGAGGCAAGCAGCAGTCCACACGCTGCCGGTACGCAGATTTAGCAGAATGGTCCACTCTTGACTTGAGAGTGGCTTTTCCGGCAGCAGGCAGGGGGTTTAGCGATGGCTACTGATGGGTCTGGGTGAATTTAAACCATGATAAGCTTCAGCAGGGTATGTTTGGTGTAGTCTGATGCTACCATAGCTGGTAAAAGGGCGTCGCTGCACTGCGCGCCGCCTTCGCCGGTGTGTATGCATCCTCGTTGCCGGCAATTCCTGCTTGTGAAGGCAGCCAGTAGAGGTACACAGACAACCCACTGGCCCGAAGAGCCAGGTGCTTCCTACGCTCCTGGCTGAGGAAAGTTTTGCCCTGTCGGAGGAGTTAGAAACGGGCTACGAGTGAGAAACATGACCGCTACGGGGCATTAAGGAAGGTCTTTTCCAAGGACATCCGCCACGAGATGAAGGCCCGCAAACTCGGCAACTGCGGAGGTATTCGGGAATGGGAGTTGACATTGCAAGGAGCTGTGTAGGGATGGGACTACAGATTCTGCAGCCTTTGATATGGATTCAGGTAGAACTGTGCCATCTTAATAGATGTGGACATGCACCCGAAGCTGCTTCTGGTGTTTGCAGGTTGTGGCTAGCTGGAGGTCACAGGCCGGAAACCACTCCTTAATCAGTCCTTCGAGAGAAATAATCACATTCAGCGGCTTCTCGTGTGGTGTTGGTTGTAGGACGGAACGAGATGGCTCATCTCTGATTATGTACGCATACAGCTTGCTCAGACTGTCCATCCGCAAGGACAGACAACTTCGTAGGTGAACGACTAGGGCCTCTCCCTAGTCGTTCGCAGTCTGTGGTTGAGCCCCCTCTGTACGAGGAAGGAAAGAAGGACGTGGGTATACCAAGGATCATCCTTTACTTTCCGATGTTGCAGCTCTAGCTGGTGAAGCCTCGTTCGTGACAGACCCATTAGTGGAAGGATGTAACGGATCTGACATGACCACCGCGTTGTATAGTCGGCGGGAACACCTCGTTGCACATCTTTGGCCTCACAGAAGAAGCTTGCACATCGCTCTAGTGACTTTGTTCATCTGGAAGAGGATAGGCGGGAATCAATGTGAGGCGATGGTGAATCCGAAGACCAAGCTACGTGGCCGTCTGCTTCCATGGAAGTCTCTAGTGGCTAAGGGATAGCTGGAGGGTGGTCCTACGTGCTGCCGCCCTCGGGGCTGATGGAGCTGAACAAAACCACCACTGAGTTTAGTGCGTTCTGCAGCAATTTTCTGACACCAGGGAAGCTTCTCAGCGCTCAGTGCAACATTGTCAGCATACACAGAGCACTGTACGAGAAATCCTTTGGCGTAAGGGGTGGCCATCGAGATCTGAGTCAGCGCCAGATTAAATAAGAATGGGCTCAATGCCGAACCTTAAGGTACGCCGACTGTAACAAGGCATGGAGAGGTCAGGGATCTTCCGATTCGTACTCAGAGTTTGCGGTCGTTCAGGAAGCTGGACAAAAAACTTGCATAGGCTGCCGGACACAGCGAGGCGGTCCGAGGCTGCCTTAATAATGGGGTTGGGCAGGCTGCCAAAAATTCCCAGAACGTCCAGCAGAGTGAAGACAGCCACCTCACCGTTGTTTCCAGCTTACTCCAGGATGGAAACGGACGTCAGCAATCGAATCAGCCGTGCAATGCCGCCATCGGGTTCTGGTCTGTCCATTCGTATGGAAGTCAAGGCAGCAGAAGTCAACTCAAGGTAGGTCAGCACGACGGCCTCCATTACCTTGAAGGCAGCAGATGTTAGGGAGATCGGGCTTTACGGTGAGAGAACTGCTGCAGGGTCCCCAGGTTTCAGCATCGTGACGGCCATTGCCGTGAGTCAGGATTCTGAAAACTGGTCTCCCAAACCGAGTTCATAAACTCCAGCATGCGGTGCTTCTCCGGGTCCTCCAGATTGCTCAGCATTTAGAAGATGATTAGCGCAGCCGAAGCAACGGAGAACTGTGGAGGAACCTTTTGTGGTCCTGGCGGGATTGTCTGCGGCTAACTCCTTGCCGGGCTCGAAGCGCTCCCACATTCCATGAGCCCGCCATTATGTCGTGCCGGCCGTCGAGCTCGTAGAAGACATGTGGGAGTATAGACACCCTGAAGGTAGAGTACGGCGTCCTAAGGGAAAAGGGTCGGTCTCACCCCCCCCCCCCCTATTGATGCGATATGTCAATGGCGGGTGGACGCACCTCACGAAGGGAATTTCAAGCCATGAACCTTATTGTTAGGGAGAACTTTGCACGGCGTCTAACCTGAAAGAAGCTCAGAGTCTCCATGCTACGATGCACATACTGGAAATATACCCTTTTTTTTATCTCTCCTCTGCTATAACGCTGAAATTCCGGTTAGTTGGCGATTCATATATAACCGTCAAAAGGAAGCGCGTAGCAAACAAAGGACGAACGGAGAAGACACATACACAGCGCTTAGCTCTCCTGTTTCCCCAGCTTGGCCTGGTCTCCTCATTACTGAGGGGAACTATGACCCTGGCCCAGAACCACGAAACCCTAGTGTATAGAAACGAAGAGGACTTTCCGTATAAGTGCTCGGATATATATATATATATATATATATATATATATATATATATATATATATATATATATATATATGCCAGCACTATGTATATATAGATACATAAAGTCATATCATAAGAAGCCCACAAACAATGACACCAAGGACAGCATAGGAGAAATTATCTGCAGTTCTTTATTGAACTAAATGATAAATAAAATGGAAATGAATGTTGGGTTCGTATCCGCCACCCACGGCCAGTTGTTTTTTCATCCCCTTTCAACAGAATGTGTTGTGTGTGTCAACGTGCATTTCCCCCCAACACACACACACACACACACACACACACACACACACACACACACACATATATATATATATATATATATATATATATATATATATATATATATATATATATATAGAGAGAGAGAGAGAGAGAGAGCGAGAGAGCGAGAACATAGTGTGTCTATTATTGTTAGGAACGACCATATATATATATATATATATATATATATAAATTTATAAATTTACATTGGCGACCAATTTATGCGCCTTCCATTTTTATCTGTAGATATCGCCATCCCGCGTAACCCTTTCTCATTTGTTCAGGCCGTGATCAGCGCATGTTGTGTCTTCCTCGCCGCCATAGCTCGAAGTCGCGAGAATGAAGCGGTTTCTTATGTGCTTTTGTTATGGGTTCGTAAAAGGAGCGTAAAAGCGCCCCTTTCCCCTCATCAAGAGCGACATTTCTCATGTGCAATAGCAGCAAGGATTAGAAGTAACAGTTGTGCGAACCCGTTTGTTTTGAACACATCAAAAGAGAAAAACCATCAAGCAGCTTGCAAAATGAACCGGCCCTTAACTGGCAGTTCTTTTGTGCAGATACTAACAGTCAAATTTCTTCGAAGCTTGCGCTAAGCTACATTACTGTCTCTTGTAGGCCTTAGCACTAGCATACACAACATAGCACATCATCTTTCTGAGAACCTTCTTCAGTGCAGCTTTAGCGGCAAAAACGCTTTGTTCAAGCAGCGCGTTTACGCAAAGCATATGCACACTTTACGCGACGCCCGCTGGAGACTACGCATATACTGAGAGCGACCGCGTGCTATACGATGCTTTGCCGCGAATGACATCGTCGTCCCCACTTGTATTGCATCTCATTCGTCAACTGTGTTCGTCATTTATTTATTCCTGCAGATTTTCGAAGAAACGTTTTGCAAAAGCTAAATAAAGTTTCGAAGGCCAAACAACTGTGAAAAGAAGGTAACTTTTACGGAACCAGGAGACGAAACAGCGGGCACTGAACACCATCCACGAATGTATAGTTTCCTTACCCTGCACGCGTTAAAGATTGCTGTGAAGCCCACTTTAGCAAAGTGATGCAGCGCGGCAGAGCCGAATGCAAAGGCGCCTATCAGCAGCGATGGCAACAGCGCTGCAATAGAGAAACCATATGGCGTGCAGCACGTCCGTCGGGGTAAGTGCGTGGCGCGGTCGCCGGGAGGACGTGCAAGCTGCAGTTGCGGTGGCAAGAAGAGCAGTACCCAAGTAGGCGGTCATCGCGGCCATGCTGCTACAGGCAGGCAGGTAGCAGTAATGGCGGCGGTTCGCTGCCCTCGCCCGCTGTGTCGAGAAGGAAATCAGGATCGCGCGCGCGCGCGCCCGTCTTGCGGCGGCATTCAGGGAGGGGGGCACAGCGGTAGGGGGGGTGGCCGGATCGGCCTGATAGAAGAGTGCACGCCCATACTGGCGCTCCCATTGGCTGCCAAAGAAGCCGCTGCTGCAACTTAGACGCCTCGCGGCTGGTGTGTTGCCGGACCGCGCCCAGTGCACGCGCTGCTTGCTCCTCGCCCCCAGGAGCGCGACCGCCGCTGCCGCCTTGCCTCTCCAAAGCCAGCAGCGTCGCGTCGGCAACGACGACCACCGGCACTTTCCCCCCCATTCAACAGGAAAGAGCGCGCGCAGGCGCGCAACGTTACCGTCCCCGAGCGTAACGTCTCCGAGGCGTCGGTCAGCGGCTGAAACGCCGTCTGCTGCTGCCGCCCCCGTCGCTGCGGGATGGCCGCCGCGCGTCCATGAGCACCAACGACACTCGCCGCGCGACGATCGCGGTGGACTTTTTTGCGCACGTGCTCCGCGTGATCGGCCGATTCCCCCTCTCCTTCCTCCTCTTGTGATTGTGACGCCGACATTTTCGTCACCTTCTCAACCAGCACTGCAAAGAACCTCACTACCGTCACGACCTTTCCTGTTGACAAAAGGCTGCTGTGCCTTCTAGCCTGTTGAACAGTGAAAGACCTGCTACCATTTGTGCTGCGGAACTGCCGTTGTTGTCGTTGAGTAAGAACGCACCTTGCGAATAGTGCTGCTTCTGCTTGTCACACAGGTGGCACCGTTTCGTGCTTGGGAAACTGGTTGCCCTGTCCGTTTGCGGCTGCGGTGCTCTGCTCAAGTGCAG
This sequence comes from Dermacentor variabilis, assembly GCF_050947875.1. Lineage (NCBI taxonomy): Eukaryota > Metazoa > Arthropoda > Arachnida > Ixodida > Ixodidae > Dermacentor > Dermacentor variabilis. The sequence goes on along the minus strand of NC_134571.1, from coordinate 53,700,696 downwards.
CGATCACCACAGTGACGTGACGTTGGATTTCGTGTGGCGAACGTGAAGGACTGTGCGCGCCGCCTTTCAAGGACGTCCACCAGCTATGCTGGACCGCTGTGGATTTCAGCTTGCACCAGGGATGAATAACTTTGTTGCTCCCGTGCTTCCAAGGGTGAGTGCCTCCAAATTCTCTCCGGCGATGCCGTACTTAATGCCTAATACTCAATGTCTTGCTTTCGTACTTAAGGTTTTAGCAATTGTCAATATGTGATTTCACTTATATGCGATTCATCAGTATGTATCTAACGATAAAGATTCGACTTCAAAACAACGCTTTCCCCCGACGTTAAAGGAATAAAGAACTTATCCAAACATGGTATACAATTAGCAAACAACAACAACAACAACACTGATGGAGACTTATAATCAACAAAATACCAACGTCATTCATTGGTAGCTGCGAGCTCCAGCGTCATACATGCGTCTCGGAGAACCCCAGAATATTAAAACTTGGTATTGAACTGACCGCTAACAAAACGTTTAGAACGTTTCCCGCAGTGAGTGACGGTGTACAGGTAACTCAAATCTCTTTGCACAGTAATATCCTGTCACTTTACTTGTAATCTCAGAAGTAACTAAAAGTTCAAGGCACGTTTTGCAACCAAAATACGCTAGCTGTTTCCCGGCATCGATCACCGTAAGATCAGGCACGTGCGACTGCTTCCCAATATCTTCTTCGTTCTCTGCGTTGGTCATCAGTGAGAGAAGCTAAAGATGGCCATTCAGATTGCCACTTAATATGTTGTCGCTATTTTCTCGCTGTTATGCTCGAGAACAGCAGCACAAGCTACCGAAGAAAAATGAGCTCTCCTTTGCGATACTAACGTTGGACACTCGTCTCCGAATGATATTGTTGAAGATACACTGAAGCTCACACCGCACTGTCAAGAATTTAGTCATGTGAACAGAAATGAACTCAGCAACTTTCGATTGGATACCATCATGTCAAGCGCACTTTGGAGATGAATGCTTCCTTTAAATATAACAAAAACGAGTATTCTTTTTTTTTTAATTTTCCAATGTAACCAATTGCTTCGCATTGATGCTTATTGAAATTCAACATTTCACTGACGCAGTCTTGCAATCCAGTATACAATTCTACTTGCTTAGCGCCTGTACAAATACTTTTCACATGCGGCCAAGTTAACGGCCATGCTCTATGTTATCATGGCCTTGTGCGTAATAATGCAGAGCGCGCACTATCTGCTGCGCTATTGTGCGATACACTCACTGAAAAGCTATCTTAAGAATTTGGAGGATAGGGCATCAGCCTCATGAATATACTACTTGCACGTCCGAAAAATACATCGCGAGAACGAGCACCGATCTATATGAATTAAAAGCTGGCGCAGATACCTAAAATATAAATTGGAAATTCATATGCCAGCTTACTCAGTCTTCAATTTTAGAAACTCTTGAAATAATAACTGAGTTCTCTAACACAACATATTTCCGTTAATATGTATGGGTTTCCTGAATAAGGCCTGAACGAATGTAAACAAATGACGTGACGTCTTTATGCAGCTTGCTGAAATACCAGCTGTCTTTTACGTCTTATTTCGTTGGTCTTAAGTTGCACTGTATGCTTATTCTCCGGGCGTGAACTCGGTGCTTGTCCCTCTGCTGACTGACTCACTCTGCCAGCTGTCTTCAATGTGCCACCGAATTCTAATGTCGTTACATTACGTAAAATTTGTCAGCAGGTCTCGGCCTTATACGCATACCAAAGTCGCTAAATCTGCACGTAGGTAAAATAATTTACTGCACCAGTTCCGCCACTCGAGCGATTCCTTCACGCATGTTGTATCAAGAAACACGTGAACGCTTTTCCCAATTCACTGCGAGTCGCTGATACTTCCTCTGAAACGCGAACGCCTTGGACTAAGCGAATTTCTGCAGGGTGCATAGGATGGCCTTGATTGGAAAGCAAACTTGCAGAGACATACTCGTCCTTTCTTGGCTTAAAATATGTTTAAGCAGGTTTAAGTCCCACCCCCTTGTGTTTGGCTTAAAGGGCTTAAAGCTCCATGCAATCACAAGGAACAAGCTTCCGACCGCTTTTCGGCGTCGCCGGCGCCGTCAAGAACAATGCGACACTGGAGGCCGCAGCGCCGGCGTTTATATATGTAGTTGTAGAAAAAGCGAGCGTTCTGGTGGTTGTTGGAAGAAGGAAAGGAAAGGGAGAATATACCGGCCGCACCGGTACGTGAAAGACAGTTGGTGGTCAACGAAAGTTGGGAGCCTGCAAATTTCTGGAATTTGGAAAGAAGGGGGCGAATCTGGAAAGAGGGGGGGGGAGCGATTGTAGAGATGAAGAGAAGCAGAAAATAGCGCCTCTTCCTCTCTGAATAATCTCGGAACAATGGCTAGAAGTGAGATTCCAGAAATTTGCAGGCTCCCCACTTTCGTTGACGGTCAAGTGTGGAGGCGTTTTGGATGTGGACAAACCACTTGCCTTCGCCTCCACCAGTCTCCCAGGCGAGTATACGCCGATATCTAGAGATAGCCTCCATGTAGGCATACAGATCAGCAGAAGAGAGAGAAAAATCTTTATTGTGCCAGGTGCTAAGCTGCTGAAGCTTTCTTGCCCTGAAATGATAGAGAGCTTTAGGCTAGGGTGCCCAAGCGTTGAGGGACTCAAACCATTGGGAGCGGAAAAGAACGTAAAGCGAGCACAAAAGAGTGCAAATAGCCCGCAGTGGTGTTGCCGCCCCCCCCCCCCCCCAATGGTTGTGTGTAGTTTTGGCACCCTATTCTAAAACACTAACAGTCGCCTTTCCTACAATCAGACGCTAGCTGACAGCGATGCTTACGCAGCACACCAGGTTGTACGAACTGAACCCTTCGCTACAACTCCGACCTCCACCCGGGCTTCACCGAGGTGAGGCATCGCTTCTATACCGGCTGTGGTTGGGAGTGGCTTTCACGAAGGCGTACACTACTTTGATAGGAATGACCGACTGTGTTGCATACGACGTCTGCAGAGTGGAAGAGAACATCGAACGTTTATTGTGCCATTGTCATCGAGTTCAGTCGGAAAGACAAATATTATCTATCACATTGCGACGACTGGACGATCGACCGCTGTCTGTGCCAGTGCTACTTGAAGACCGTCCCCATCGCTCGTCAACCCACAAAGCTATATGAAGGCACTTTTATCTTTCTTGAGGGCGACTGGCCTATGTCAACGCCTTTGACTCGCTCAGGCCCTCCGCGTGCGTGCGCGAGCTCACCGCGGCTTTCCTCCCCCTCCCTTTCATCTCTCTATCTTTTCTTTCTATACCCGCTTTCCGCTCCCCCAGAGTAGGGTAGCCAAACAGACGCATTTCTGGTTAACATCCCTGCCTTCTCTCTTTATTTCCTCTTCCCTCCTCCTTCCTATGCAGACAATTCATCCGAAGCTTGTTCCTTCTGACCTTTGAAAAGAGTGGTCGCTTAACTGCGACAAACTTTGAGGAGCGACGACTCTGGCATCGCTTGGCTGCATGCTTCGCGTGAGCATCGCGAATTCCTTGTTTGGACACATCCGTAGAATGTGCTGAAGAGTTACTTTCAAGGACTTCAGAGCAACCTATCTAATGTATCTTCAAGCGACCCTCTCCCCTCTGTATGCGGCATCCATATTGAAAGGTCTGCGGTGAGTTGAGGGTTTTAGCATTCGTATATACCCAGCATAGATTTGTGAAGGTGTCCAGTTTTTGGGATACCTATGGTGGAAACGCTACCGAGCGGTTTTGCGATACTCTCCATGTTCCAAATACCGTCTCCGTGAATCGAAATTTTTCCCAAGCGCACTCAGAACGAAATACATCGTTTCGGTTCGGCTAAGCACCATCGTGAAGGTATATACGTAGCGTTATTTTCTGCAACCAATGCGGGACCCCACCAGCTCCGACAAAAAAATAAGGCATCAAAAACGGCGGGACTAAAAATTTTAGTCTCATAAATACGAAAAGAAAAAAGAAAGAAAACAGGGAGCGAACACTTATACGACCAATGAGCTTTCCGCCACCTAAAATGTGCCGGAAAGTGGCGCACAGAAGCAAGCAAGCGCCGCCCACTGTGAGCGATGCAGGTGCGCCTCCTGGTTCACCTTGGTGCTTGGAACGCGCGCCCAGCGGTCGATCGCCAAGCTGCGAGTGTTTCAGCGGTCGCTTCGAGGATTACTTTGTGCGGGCACTAAAAGAACCAACAAGAGAGACGTCTGGGGCTTCTGGGCGTAAGGAATGACCGGCATGCCAGCCACCGTGTTACTCCTGCGCCGCTACCGCACACTTCTCCCTCATCATTCGACGCCTTTGCAGGTGCGCGCCATCCGTTCTGGCGTCGAAGACCGGGATTCCCCGTTTCTGAGGCAAAGGATGTAGACAAAAAGAGCTCGAACAGAAAGAGATTTGCCGCATACAAGCGTGTTTATGCTATCGTTTACCGACGGCGCTTACTGGGAGCAGTGGCAACATAACGTGGGGATGGCATGCGAACGGAAGGGTGGAATCGTTACTCGTAACCGTTGCTCTTCTTGTACGTCTGCTCTGGTAAAAAGCAAGTGCGCGACACTAAAATGTACTAAGCAGTATATATACCTAAAGTTTGCTGGTTAAGTTAACGATGTATTACGCCAGTCGCGTCTAACTACAGCAAATAGAATGATTACGCACTAATTTCCCAGCATAAATATGAAGAATGATGTATTTTGAGTATCTACGTAAAGCATACCTCGGGACACTGATTGCATACCGGAGCGCCAACCATGGAAATTCAACATACAAACACTAGCAGTACAACGTATCTATCTGCTTGTTAGTTTTTTTATGTGTTTATTCACTGACATTTTCAGTGTCACACGATATAGCTCAGCATGCTATTTGGTACCCCTTCATTGGCAAGTACGACGGGAGAAACAAACAAGTTACCAGATGGTCGGTAACCTTGTTGCAGTGCAGAATTTACAAAAAGAAAAAAAAATAGGCCGCGAAAATATTTCAATATGTGCACCTCATAGTCCTATAACGATTTTTATCGGCTGTAATCACTTAACGTGAAGTTTTCTAATGCCATCTCGTGCTAATTGCTTTCATGTTGAAGCAGTGTTGAAGAGAGACCATCACATTGAACATGTCAACAAGGCGATCAGTGAAATAAGACTTCAGCGCTATAGAGGTTCGGTAAAAGTTTATAACGAGGTCCGGGTTACGAAACACTACACCAAATCTCGATCGGAAAACCACACTAAATAAATTAATGCTCTGAACCGCGCGTCCGTCACCTCACACGTATCAACAAATGTGCTCGCTGTTTAATCTTGATGCTGCTTGTTGTGCACAAAACGATAACTATATATACACACTTGAGACGGAACCCGCAACGATACACATTACAACAAGGTTAAAATTAAGGCGATTAACCCGCAGCGAGCAGCCCTCTTAAACCACAATGCTGCGAATTTTCTAAGGGACGCTTCCGTGGACTCCAATCTCATCATTTTGTCGTGGGATAAACACCTTATTGAATAACTGCCTAATTTCCCTCTGTGCATTAACGTTTCTAGATCATCTGTTACAACAGGTGTACGTGCTGTAATTCCTACGCCGCCAGTGCGGACGCTCTGGATGCTTGTGCTTGTTACTTACATATGTTACTTATGCATGTTGTGTGGTATTTGATGCATCACCAAATTGCATTGCTCCTTTCGCATGCCAGACGTAAGGCTGCGCGAGCAACTCCGTCACTCACTAAAAAGAGTGCCTCTCTCTCTCTCTCTCTCTCTCTCTCTCTCTCTCTCTCTCTCTCTCTCTCTCTCTATCTATCTCTCTATCTATCTCTCTATCTATCTATCTATCTATCTATCTATCTATCTATCTATCTATCTATCTATCTATCTATCTATCTAAATGTGTGCATTACGTCATGAATTTTGTTTAATGTGCACCTGCCGGAGTTTTCGGCCTCAAACACTGCAAGACCCCAAATTTCGCTCTGCCTTCCTTTTCACAGAGCGCTATAGATAGAGCGCAAGTTCTTATCTACTGAGTATCACGAGATTTCTGGTCGTAAACGTCAGCTGCAGTTGGCTCTAGAAGAGTTTATAGTATACTGCTGCTTTAATTCATTTCTTTTTCTTTCTTTCTTTCTTTCTTTCCTTCTTTCCTTCTTTCTTTCTTTCATCTTTTTGCGCGCTCGAGCGATTTATTATCGAGGAAAACGGCGATTCAAGGCTAATATTCGCTTACCCCGTTTCTCTATAGCGCCAAAACTAATCAACTTCTCTTCAAGTTTATAGCATCTACAATCTGCCCCTGCTGCGCACTTGCAACAAAAAAGCAAAATATAGAGTATAGGAAAGAAAAAAGTACGTGACATACGTATAATGCATCTTCAGGACGACGTACTGCGCGTTTATGCTAAACGCATAGTCGTTGTGCTCTTTCGCAGTAAATAAGTTCGCGGTGTTGCAATGCACATTTGGCACCTCGAAGACTTACCCAAGCACAGGCAAACGATTATTCACAGCGGGGTGTCGATGACAAGGCATGCATATGCATACTGTGTCGCGTATGCATATCGCGTTCGCAGTTTCTCCATACTCCCGATTGCAAAAGTCAACGCTGGTGAAACTGCTGATGCTACCACGTGCGTCCTTCAGAAGCCGTAAGCTATTCCAGCTGCTACCTCGATAAAGCGCACCGCCTGAAGAAAGAAGGTGTCGTATTTATCGATATCTGTCAGAAGGATTTCTCAATTAACATTTCTTTATTTTTTAATCGCCTGTGGCAGATAGCACATTTCTCCTGGAGTTCAGTTAACTGGAGAGGCAGAAATTATTTGTTCGAGAAGAAGTAGTAAGGCATAACGAGCTAATGTGCAAATTTTCACTAATTAGCTTTCTAATTATTTACGTTAGCGAAAGTATCGTAATTTACGACTTGTAGCCGGTGAGTCCACAAGGCCTACCCACTTGGAACGAATTCAGAGTGTCACACGGCAGTTTTAGTATATGCGTTCTCAAAGTGTACGACTAAATGCATTGCTCCTTAATGCGATAGCAATTATACGGGATCTCCAGACGAAATTCGGCCGTCGCCGTGATTTTCCGCACGTATCTATGTATATGTATGATACGTTTGTCTATGCCGCATATGCAAGATTGATGTTATGCTACTAAACCGCCAAAGTTGCTCGAACCAGGCCTTAAATTCTTGACTGAGTTATTCCTGAGAATTTTTTAGAATTTGAGCGCGCGCAAAAAGTAATAAAACATTTCATTGGCGACACGCGCCTGTTATCTTCAATATTCTCAAATTATTAAAGCGCGCAATACAATATTAGTGCTCACAATCGTAAAGCCAAGTATTTTCACTGACACATTTCTTTATGGGCAGAGCAGTGGCGCCTGTGCGATGTCATTACATGCCCTACACGACGTGTTCACGTCAGAAATTTTGGCGCGCCCACTTGTGTCGCATCCACGTCTAGTATGAACGCCGTCTGGAAATCGCAAGCGTAACGCTAAACCTTGCTATCGCTGCTCTTCTTTTTTTAAATTTCTTTTTGTCCTAGATGCACAACAGGGCATTCTGCGTAAAAGGTAATAGAACTGTGAAGTCGCTTTGAAGTCAACTTCGTTGGCACGCAGCTCAAAACTAGCGCTTATTTCGAAAGTCGTTCCAAGTGGGCGTACCTTGAGAACTTACTGGCTTAATTCCGCAAATTTAAATATTTGGCGTAAATTATTTAGCAAAATATTTTATTAGTCAAATATTGGAACTTAGTTTATTATGCCTTTCAATTTCCTGGGTCAAGTAATGTTCGCCTCTTCAAGCATTCCAGCTCGAGAATCAGAACGTTGCTATCTGCCACAGACGATTTTCTTTTGAATTCAGTGAACTACGAAAAAAAAAGGACAATCCGTATATATACGTACATTATATATATATATAATGAAAGGCAGAGCGGTCGCCCTGAGGTACGTTCCTGCAGCCAGTTACTCTACTCTGGGTAAACATTAAAGAAAAAGAGGAAGAAAATGATTGGCGATGACGGCACAGCGAAGCTATAGAGGTAAAACGCATAAAGAGCAGGTCTAGCGTAGAAGGCCCAGGCCCGTAAAATACGAAAGTTTTCACAATGATGTGCCCATGCTCGCACAGTTGAGAACTTGATACGATTTGGCTACTAAATCATGCCACTGGTATAGAGTTGTCATTCTAAGATCATCATGTGTGCTCCTCCTGGTCAGCGGACACGTGTATATGCAGGGGCGTTAGTTAATGTAAGCGACGCCGTTTCTCGTTATTATGAATTCCAAGCAAAGAAGAAATCAACGGTCTATAACAAGCAAGAAATAGATCGTATGTAGATTATCTATTTGCTTCGTTTACATATTAACGTCGCTGGTGTCGTAAATTAACTCGACCAGCTGTCCATCTAAGACTTCTCAACTTTTTTTCTTTTTCTCATCTGAAATAGCACTGCAATTACTTTGTCGTGGAAGGTCTATGTTTGCATACATGTTCACGATGCAGCTGTACGTTCGTATGCTTTCCCAAATGAAAGCCTGAGTAAATAACAATTGCACTCTGTACGAGCAGGCATATATAACTTGGTACGATGTGACTCCCTTTGACATGTGAGCTTGCGTATGTTGCCATCATAATGGGCTCTACTTGTGGTTACGTTGCATAAACCATCACTTGATACTTGAAGCTTTTATTACGATTTCGTATAAGCGCTCAAGTTCAATACCCCCGCTTCACTGTCTCAATGTGTGATCGACACCTGTCTTAAAAGGCGTCAAAGCGCCTCCTGTGCTAGTTACCCGAAAGTGCTGCAGTGACTCAACGGCTACATGACTTTGCGTCTGAAAATGACACGTCTGGTAGAGTAGTATAATTAGCGGTGCATAATACCGGTTTATACTCGCCTGCAGACATATCACAAGCACCCACCAACAACCCTTCTCCGCCTTCTCCCCTCCTCCTCTTGGACCCTTCTCCGCCTACTTCCCCCCCCCCCCCTTATTAAATAAAGCAGCTGTAAGCTGCTAAGTTTGGTACGCCAGATTACACACGCTAATCGCAGTACCACTTCAACACAACCAGCAAAATTTTGATATACAAGGAATACGGCTTCCATAGTATCCTTTTTGCAGCTACGCGTAGCTTCGCTTCCCATTCTTTCTTTTTCACTTTTGACGCCGTGCGCGTTCAAAAAGGCGGACACGGCCTATTGTTTGAAAAAGAAGAGGTCCCGCACCTTTACACGCTGTCTGTTCCGTTGTTCCCACGTACAACCGCAAAAAGAAGTGTGCCTCCGGGCAACAGGCGGTGACCTTTTCATTTCCTTTCTGCTCACCTCGCGTGCAACGCGATAAGGCCGCCCGGTCTGCTGTGCCCGAAACCAAACAGCGCGAACACCCTATGTGGTTTCCCCGGAGTCTGAAGGAAAGACATTTCGACATCTGGCGCTGCCGTCGACAGCAGATGACGTTTGGCTTCTGGTTGCGCAGTTGAGCTCGCCAGGGAACAGCGCATCATAAGCGCAGAGGGTCAGGAGCCCCCACAATGGCGCATCCTCCCTGTGGGCTTCGAAAACAAGAACATGACGATGCAAATGCCGAGCGCGTTCTCGCTCACTCTGCGGTCTTTACACTACATTTTTTTTTCTTTTTCTATGAACGAGAGAGAGAGAGAATAACATGGTGTGTGCAGTGGCAATGCGTATTCTAAGGTTCGTTGACCTCAGATTTAGTCGAGGCAGTGAATGGAGCAGGCATTAATGCGCAAAATTTATTTTGCGAAACACACACACTAAACGCAACACACTGAGCCGTCTTATTGCGACTCACCTTTGCCGCACGTCCTTTAATAATGAGAATGTCAATAATGATGACAATAATAATAAGATGGTAGTGTGTCTTGCAGTGAGCGGTTATCGGATGTGGAGGCCATAACGAACCGTTTACGTCATTCTACGTGATCTTTCCTGTTGTCGATGTTTTGAACTCGTAAAGAGAGATTATGGAACCTAGCCTTCTTAAAGAAAAAAGGCTACACATGTGTCAGCCAACCGTCGCTTGGTCTGATAAATGGTGAATACAGCCCGCTGCAAAAATCTGGTGTCGTAACCCGACGAATTTCAAGTGTTTGCACAAGTGCGCGCACATGTCTGCTAAAGTAACGGTGGCTATACTTCTTTTTGGCGGTTTCATTATGAATTTCAGTTTGAAGTCAACGCTTGTCCTGTCTGTTCTTTTCGTCTGTCCTCGTTCTTCGGCGCACTGTAGTTATTCCATCATGTCTTACAAACTCACTCAAGCTTCTGTGGTTTTGCAGAAGCAATGGCTTGGCGTTGAAACACGTGGCGACGTGGGGGAACGTATGAATAGAAATAGACAGGTGTGCTCCTTATTTGAATGCAGAGAGTTTTCCCGGCGTATCCACTCTCGTGACACTCGGCAAAGGGACCGCAGAGGGTAGAGAAGGACAAATGTTTGAACCCTCACGTAAGATAATCGTCTAGTGATCATTCCACATTAGCAACGTACGTATACAAAGCTGCACTGAGTTTGTCACCGTCCGCCATGACCTCTGTTGGGAAAAGATTCTGGATCATGTAGCGAACCTTCTTCGGCCCTCATGGCGCTCTGCGTAGCACTCAAAGACTGAGGGCCGCTTTTCCAAGTTTCTTTCAAAGCCAACGATTTTTCTTTTTACAAAGTGTTGTATGCGAGCATGTACTTGCAAATATGCGTGAAACAAAGTACAAATGCCCCTTGGCAACTTTGAGACTCTCATATGCCATCAAGATCATGGGGTTGTCAAACATCTCGAAACCAGCAACATGCACAAATCCTTCTAAATAGTTTACCACACACACGCAGCTTGTACACATTCCGGCTACACCAGTTCACCAACAAGCTAATAAGACGAAAATAAAGATTAAAAATAACAACAAAAATAAAACGAGAAACAGCAACGACGACTACGTTTCATGCCCCACATACCTTAGTAAAAATGTTGACAGACATTTATAAAAAATTATGTGGTTTTACGTGCCAAAACCCCTTTCTGATTATGAGGCACGCCGTAGTGGAGGACTCCGGAAATTTCGACCACCTGGGGTTCTTTAACGTGCACCTAAATCTAAGTACACGGGTGTTTTCGCATTTCTCCCCCATCTAAATGCGGCCGCCGTGGCCGGGATTCGATCCCGCGACCTCGTGCTCAGCAGCCTAACACCATAGCCACTGAGCAACCACGGCGGGTACAGACATTTATAGACAGTGCAAAAAAAAATCGTTTGCACGTAGTTGTATGTATATATACAAGTAGTAAATACGACATCCAGGAGCGCAACGCAACTTTAAGTTCTATGTGTGGTGCAAACATACGCAAAGTACATATAAAATAAAATTGAGAACGCGGTTCCGATAAAAGGTCGCTGTATGGCGATAGTGTTTGTGACCTTCGAATTGATACTCTATTTGATCTTCAAGAACACCATATCTCAAGTTCAACCCAAAATCCCTTTGACCTTGACGAAAAGTGACTAGAAAGAGCCAGATTACAGTGAAAACTGTACGACATTTGCATACAGAATCATGGCGACAATGTGAAACACTCGAAAATACAGTTATCGCGACAACCATAACACATTCGCAATACAATCTACAATCAAACGACATTCTTAAGACACGCATACCATAATCACAACACATTTATAAAACACTTAAAGAGGCACTCATAACGAGAAATACAAGACCATATCAGAAATCTCCAGTGAAACGACAATCACATCTGCTAGCACAGCGACAATTAATTGCGTGCCGTTTCACGAACGATTCGGTTAAACACAGATTCCGACTTGGGCTTTGGGCTTCCACAAATTTTGTTTTGCTTTGTTTTGTTCTCGGGTTTTGGTTTTTAGGGCTGGCAGTGTTACCCTGTCCAGCAATAGCAGTTATACAATCACACGCCGGGCGTCCAGTGCAAAACGCGCTACAGACGACGCCTCCCTGTGATTAAAAACAAATCTGTTTCCTGGAAGTATTTCTGTGCCCCACAGAAATTATTTTCCGAGCTCTCATTATAATGATCTATACCTGATGCAACTGTGCGCTATTTTTGAACACTAACCGTTGTCGCACACACTTGCAGACGTCGCTGAATAGCATCCACACTGGCGACAAAGATAGACTTTGGTTTATCCCGAAGTAACGCCGCATATCTGAGCCGAGTTGGCAGTAAGGACCGCAAGTAATTATTGAACTGTGGTGAAGTCTTCTAACCTTTACTCCGGCGAAGTGCGAAAACACCCGTGTACTTAGATTTAGGTGCACGTTAAAGAACCCCAGGTGGTCAAAAATTCCGGAGTCCCCCACTATACGGCGTGCCTTATAATCAGAAAGTTGTTTTGGCACGTAAAACCCCATAATTCAATTTTTTATCCTTTACTCCTAAAATACAATTTCAGCATGGTTTACGGCGCGAAAGCGTGTGCGAGAAGCACGGAGATGACTTGCTTGATCGCTAGTTGATGTGCACGTCAGCTAGCGAGAACATGGACAAAGACACAGTGAGGAAACAACTACACGCCTTCCTGTTCGCGTTATACTAATCCGCGGATCCCGCCCGTTTCATTATATTGAATAGTCCGCGGTTTCCCATAGATAAGGTTAACGAATAATGTCTAACAGAAGAGGTTGAACGCAGCATGCATTCTGACCGTGGCTGTGACAGCGATTAACGGTATACGGTAACAGACACATTGCGTGCACAGGCCCTTGTAGCCGGCGAGAAGGCATAAGCAGCCGTTATCACGGTCGACTTTCTTTTCACCGCTCATCCTTCTCGCAGTGTATGGTACACTCAAAGTCAGTGTCGTTCTTACGTGGTCGCGCCAACTTTGATAATGAAGGGACCTGCGCTTCATGCTGGTCCCTTCTACAGCAAACTCAGTGCAGCTTTGTATACGTACGTTGCTAATGTGGAATGATCACCAGAAGATTATCTTACGTGAGGGTTCAAACAGCACTAAAATAAAGAAAGGGAGATAAAGTTTAACCATTTTGACCGCACGCAATTTCGCAATTCCACATCAGTACCTACATCTTGTTTTATGCGTCTTCTGCACATATATCTCCCAGTCGGATCCTTGTCTTTATGAGTTATGATTTATAAATGAAATCAGCGCCAAAAACATCACTCATAGACCGTAAATGACAGCAAATAAAGAAACCATTGCATTTAAGCCTCGCTAATAGTGGAAAAATTTAATAATTGCGAAGCGGGCGCAAATGTCAGGCATGCGCAGTGCCTTTGGTGAAGTGTATCCAGTGCTTTGTTCAAGAACGGACAGCTACGTTTCAAATCCTGACTCTTTTTTCTCGAGGGAACCTTTTGTCATTGATCGTTTACAAGCTTTACTAATAGCACATCCGTTATCAGGGTCGGCCAGCGCCTCTTTCGACAAACTGTTCTTGCGGATACGAACTTGTTTGTGAACACGGATTCGGAACCAGATCGTCCGCGATGTGACGACGAATCCCTGGAAAACAGTTGCTTCGCGTTGCGCGCCGCGAAAGAGTGAGAGATCAAGACCGGACACGGTGTCGGGTCAAGACGGCTTATAGCATCACGCACGCTCTCGTTGCACTAGCGGCCCTCATTATAGGACCCATCTATCGGGCAACAGCGAAGCCACGCGCTTCCTCCCCTTTTCTTTTTTTAGCACAAGCCGATACATTGACGTGCCAGTGAACGATAAGACAGCGGAATCATGCTTAGCGAGGGGAGTTTCTCGCCGCACAAGGGGGCGTTTCGAGTGGGGGCGCTGCCTGACTCGAAATGACATCCATCCATCCATCTCGGCGCGGCGCCGCGTACCTAATGATCCCGCGAATGCGCACTGTGACCGCAGGGCAAGACCGCGCGAGAAATCCTCATGGGTTCACCGCACGCGAGAGCTCCGGGGCAAACCACGCCCCGAGTGTCCTTCTCTTCGCTGCTTCGCGTATATAATTGGCGGTCCGCATGCTCCCGATCGCAGCCTCCAACTTTGCGGATCCGGGAGTCGGGGCGCGTTCGTCAGTTTGCGGTATCGTTGACGCACCGCGCCGCAATGCGTCAGATTGCGGTGGATGGGACGTTTCTTGTCCTCCGTTTTTTTTTTTCTTGCGCAATTAAGATTTCCCCGATTACTGTGCCGTTCGCGTGAGCCAATGCGCAGCACGCGCCTTCCGCGCCTCCGGTGCAATCCCGCTGAATTCCTACACGGCGTACACGCGGCCAGTGTATAGGGGTGCATTCGTCGCATAACGTTGCGGTGTCGTTCGCGCACGGTGCTCTGAAGCGGTTCTGCTCTACAAACTGCGTATATGTGGTGACGGCGCGCGAGGCATAGCTACAAACACTGCGACGCGCGTGACACGCGAACAAGGTTGGAACACTTTATCCATCTGCTAAGTGTAAGCAAGTGAAAGTATCCTCATTACTTATCTACTGACTATCTGCTTTCTATGCTCTCCCCGATCCTCGATCTCCGTGTTTCGCACTCCTACTCCCCCACCTCCCTCAGCTGGCCGTCGTTCAGGGTTCAGCCTTACATAAATTACATACATTTACTTCTGCGGAAGTTAACTCGAGTGTTCTTCTCCGCCAGCCGAAAACGAGTGCACCTGGGCACACGGTATAGCGTACTCCGTTGGCGGGCGTATACGTAACTCGAGTTAAGTATATCGGAGTAGTCGCTACGCAGCCCAATGAGTTTCCTGTGTTTCCAGCCTACATGAGCGCGCGTCTCCTTCTCTAACGCCGCCGTGGCTGCGCATGGCTGTCCGAGTGGCCGATCGTGCAGGCGACCCGCTCACCGTGTCGTGGCGGTAATCTGCGGCGGATGCAAAGTTTGGGCGAGCCGAGATGGCTCGCCGCTTCACGTGCGTTGTCTTTCCGCGGGCCTTGCGTTGGAGGTCGCGTAATCTCAAGTTTCGGATATGCGTTCTAGAAAGAGGCCGCACGAGGCATCCACCCTCTGTTTGTGCTCATCATGCCGGCGTTGGGATAGCGAATGTTCGCGGTCATCGAACGAGATCTATTCATTCGCTCCTGTGTGCGCGTGACGCCAGGCTTGTTGATTTAATGCTAAGCGAATGTCTAGTGCAATCTATACGGCCGATAAAAAGTCCAAAGCTTACTTCGTGTAATTGTTCAATGATTTGCTATCGCTATCAATGCTTCTCCTTTAGGGCGAAACTGCGCATTTTTTTTCCTTATCCCATTTTCGCTGTAACGAAAACGAATTTTATCTAAAAGAAAAATATTATCTTCAGTTCAGTTTACTAACAAACAATAAAGAAAGAAAATTAAAAGAACTAATTGAACACAACTACTGTGGCGTTTTTGGTGAGGTGCCTAGATTAGGTGAATTGTTTCGCTCCACAACAGGTAGAGCAGAAAGCTGTCGCATGTGGTTTTCTGGTGGAGACCCTGCATACAAGTGATTTATAAACAAATTTGTCAAGTTAAAACATAGTTGCAATTGGGCTTTTGTTTATGTTGATCAATAAATATGATCTTACTACGCGGCTACTTTCATCAGGCTTAGTTAATATAATCAAAACACCTACTCGAGTAACGGTGTCCACTTCGTCTGCTCTAGACTTGCTAATTACAAACTGCAAAACTACAATTCGTGACGCTGATACATTAGCATGGGAAATTAGCGACCATTGTCCAATTTTTATGCGTTATAATGCTCCAGGGAAAACTGGAAAAAGGCAGTGCGAGTCAGTTACTGTTCAGTGTATCTCAGATGATGCTTTAGAGGCTTTCAAATCTAATATCTCTTGGCAAGATTCGTCTTGCGTATATGAAGAAAGAAATATGAATGACGCATATTCGAAACTTCTGGAGACATTTACGAACATTTACACGACGCATTCTTCTTTTAAAACTTTCAGACCACCAAGAAGAATAAGAAAACCGTGGGTAACGTCTTCACTCAAAAGGGAAATAAATCGCAAAAGTAACCTTTTTCACACTTTCTTAAAGACAAGATATCCTACTGCGCTGAAAAAGTTTAAAGAAGTTAGAAATAAGCTCAATTCTGAACTACGGTGAGCTAAGGCGACTTATTACGAAAATATTTTTGCTAACATTTCGAACAAAGGCTCCTCTGCAGAATGAAATGCAGTAAATGAATTTTAAGCCATGAAAGGAAAAATGCGTCTCTAGAAGAAATAACGCACAGAAACAAGAGCGTATACTGGTGATGCTCTGGCAGAATTTTTAAAAAGCATTTCATTGGCAATAACGCTCCTGCTACAAACCCCCTTCTCGGCGATGACTTAGCCAATATCTGCACCGAAAATATGTTCCTTCATTCCGCAGACGAAGTTGAAATTTATAGGACTTCCATGTCTCTGAAGACTACAAGCGCACTAGATTTCTACAACCTCTAAATTAAGCCAGTCAAAGCAATAATTGAATACATAGTACCCGTACTTGCATACATATATAATTTGTCGATAGAATTGGGTGAATTCCCAGATGCAATGAAATTATCAAGATTGTCTGTTGCATGTAAAGGCGGAGACAAAAACGTGCCTAAAGATCACCGACTGATGTCGATCATACCTATCTTTGCTAAAGCCTTTGAAAAAAACCTTGCATTATCGGCTCAATAACTTTTTTCAGAGGATACAGTTTTTTTTTTAAGAACCACAACATGGTTTTTGTAAGGGATGATCAACGGAATGAGCGATATTAGAATTGAAAGAACACGTACTTATAGACATCCAAAAGAAACTAAATAGCCTTAGTCATAGAGTTTAGCAAGGCGTTCCATTCACTTGACCATAAAATTTTAGCACATAAGTTATCGATCTTTGGAATACATGGTAAACCTTTAATTATATCTTATAGCTTTCCAACAGAAGCCACTATGTATCTATCGGCACGCACAACGCATCCTTGCTAACAATAACGACAGGTGTACCATAAGGAAGCGTATTGGGACTGCTTCTGTTTAACGTTTACATAAACATTAATATTGATTCGGCAGTAAAGTTCATTATATATGCAGATTATTGTACCGTGCTTCTTTCTGATCCTGACGCGACCAAACTGGCAGTTGACTGTAATCACATACGTAACAAGCTTGTCAGCTGGTCTTCATTAAACTCGGTTAAAATTAATCCTTCAAAAACAAAAGTTATGCTTTTTGAGCCAGAAACAAGGCTTTGAGGTTGGAGCATGTCATTAGATGCGGAAATGATGACATTGAAATAGTTTAGGAACTCACTTTACTTGGCGTAACACTACCTTCGAATCTTACATGGGATTCACACAGTTAAAACCTATGTAAAAATCTTGCGTCCGTCAGCGGTGTGATCTCGCGTTGTCGTGCGCTTCCTTTAAATATTAAAATAAAAATATATTATGCACTGTTTGCTTCTGGAATTAATTATTGTGGTATGGCCTGGCTAACAACAACTAAAACGGACATAAAAAATAGTTCAAATATTGCGAAAAAATTATACGACAGATTTCAAACCTAGAATATTGTGAATCTAGTGTGAGCGCTTTTCAACACTTCAGCATAATTCGCGTAAAAATCATGTGCGACGATTGTGTTCTGGCGACTTTTTATCATTCCAATAAAACATTTAGGCAGCTCTTAGAAACAGCGGCGAGCTTTGTGTACACAGGCCTGTGTTAAATACACGCAGCACAGATATGTGATTTCTCCCAAGTTATCGCACTGATTACAAACTACAAATGCTACAACACAATGTTCCTTTACTTCTGAACATTATATATATATATATATATATATATATATATATATATATATATATATATATATATATATATATATATATATATATATAATCTTCGTATCTCTGTTTCTTGTGTATCGATGACGCATTATTCTTATTTTCATATTTTCATTCTATATTTTTTTATTTGTTGTCTTTGTTTATCAGCATATATGCTTAAACAAATTTCCACTTCATGTATTCTTGTCAAGTATCTTCTTTTTGCCGTTTCACTGTACCTGCCTTGTAACCGCCACCTGGGCCTCTGTCAAGCTGTCTACACAGCTTTTAGCCCCCCCAGTTGGCCAGCCAGTACTATCTCGTGAATAAACTCGATTGATTGATTGATTGATTGATTGATTGATTGATTGATTGATTGATTGATTGATTGATTGATTGATTGATTGATTGATTGATTGATTGATTGATTGATTGATCGTGATCCCTGGAAAATATGTCGCACGGCTAGAAATTACTAGGATATGTTTCGACGAGTAGCTGCTTGTGACAATATCGGCTGTAAATTGTTCGAAAGGTAAGCGGCAGCCCGCGTTACGCACGCGCTCATAGGCAGGCTGGACCATACCTCACTATCTTTAATTGCTTCCTCCTTTCAAACGTACTGCTGTGTTCTTCGAAATAAATGTTTTACGCCGAATTTTTCTGTACAACACTAGCCCTAATTGTCTTTATCGCTGTTGCAATGACGCTTTAGTGTAGAATAATATGAGAATTTGTTTATATAAAGGCAGAAGGGTCGTACCAAGCCTGTGCGTTCTAGCGTGCTACTCTGCACACGGGAAAAGGGGAACAAAATAGAAATGGAGGAAGATGGTGACAGTGACAAGAATACGGATGCGGTAATACTAGTTGTCAACGAAGCAGCATACTTAACGACTTGAAGCTATATAGTCCTTGTGTCGTGTAAAAAAATTGTAGCATGACCCATGTACAGTTAATGTAATAGATCTCGGACTTCATTCCGGTGAGTTCGTTTGGGACAAGGTCCCAAAATGAAGTCCTCCGAGAATGACACCGGGTCGATGCTTGCCAGAGAAGACAACTGAAAAGGCGTTTTACCACTGAGGGCGCTCAGGGCTTTTCAATTACGTCCCAAATAATGCGTTGTAACGCACTGCGGTGAAGTGTCTGCCGCGCGTTGCAATTTTCAGGTAGAGGGCGAGAGAGAGAGAGAGAGACAGGGAAAGAGGAACAGGGAAATCAGGACTAGCCATATTGCTGGCATGTTTTTCCACATGTTCATGGAGAAAGATGCAACAGAAGAAAACAAATAGGGAACACAGAGGTAGAAGCGCTGTGCATGTACTTAAAAACAATAAAGCTTCCTCAGTGGATACAAAGGAATCAAGGACATTCAGAGGAGGTGGTTCACTCCTTACACACAGAATGTCTTTCTTTAACGAATTCGGCCTTCTGATAGCATTATAGTTTGTTTACCTTATTTATGTATATTGCTTTAAATAACATTGCTCTGTTTTCTATATAGGTGGACAAGCATATCTGTGCGAAATGCTTGTCCTTATTGGCTATGTTTTGTTCCCCCTACCTAACACCTTTATGGCAATGTAGGTATGCTGTAAATAAATAAATAAAATAAAATGCATGAAATTATGCTCCATAACAACATTAGTTTAGGGATCCCTTTCACACACCCCACGACAATTTTGGGATCCCGGCCACTTTATCAATATACCCAGTGCAGTCGACTACCATTAATTTGACTCTTGCGGCGGGCCTGAAACATTCAGTCTATTTATCAGAAAGTCCAATTAGCGAACGGCAACAAAATGGAGGCATGCAAATATTCTTTATTGCTTGAAGTAATCCGTGATCTATTTTTGTTTCTTTCTCTCGAAGCAGCGACTCAACAAGCATGAGTCCAAAAGAGCCAATATGTTTTAAACCTGCTTCAGCGTGACACATGAAACAAGCGGGTACGAATGACTTCATGGGCGTAACGAGCACCGGCCACTAAAGGATAAAAATAAATAAGGAAAGAAAACAGCTTCATGCCTAAGGAAGTAGTAGTATCGTATGCAGAAATTCTTGTGCTCTCAAGCTTTCGGTCACCGCTTCTGTGAATGACGGGGCACCTGTGATGGTCGAATTAACCGAAGTGGCACACTTTTGAGTTCGAACTAAACGAGTTTCCTATGGCAGCGTATGAATTTTTTCCGGACGAATTAAGCAAAAGTTAAGTTCGTTCGCATTAAGCAAAAGGTCGGATTAACCAAGGTTTAATTAACGGAGTCGACTGTGTATTCAGTGCAGGATTCGAAATTTGTCATGTGCTTGCCTTTCTATAAAGTCATTGTCATTGCAGCGCATCTCCAGACACTAGGTTTCCTCAGAACTTATACTTTCTGATAAAGCCTGAAATTTCACAAGTCCGCAGTGGTCTGAGCACCTACACGAAAGTTCCTGTGTCTGTCGCTTTCTTTCTTTTACTTTTTTGCTAGGTACAGCGCGTGTTGCACGCAGACAGGATGCGAACCTTCCGAAAGGAAAACTGATTGTATGTGCGGTACTGAGGATGCGAGACAACAGAAAAAAACTGGTGAAAACAAAGAAATCACCCCAACGCAGGCCTGCCGCTCAAGGGAGAAGACGTCGGTTATATGATATCCTCTTTTCGAAGTCCCGCACACGGTCGGCACCTTATCGCCAAATACAGGATGACGCCTATACCACCTGGCAGTCGCATCTCCTTGTTGACGATTTCTTAAAACAGAAGCTCTGCATTTTTTTTTTTCATTTTGCGCTGTCGACGCGTGGCAGCCTTTCGCGAACGCGCGTAATTCGCCACGCTTGGTTGGGCACACGGTTCTTGGCCACGTGATCGCTGGTAGCCACGCTGCGCCGTTAATCGCGGTCCAACTGAAGCTTACGAAACGGTTCCTGTACAGCCTAAAAAAATGTTGCACATCCCACGCACTGTGGGAATCGACGTTATGCGAAGCATTTTGCAGGTTATCGCGCTCGTTTGGGCCTCTGCAAAGCGGACGCGTACTCACAAGTAACGCGGCGCACTTTTCGATATGTTGTCCGTTTGTAGCCACTTTCACGCCAACTTGTGAAGCTGGCTATACGTGCCACTGGGTATGTTCCCGAATAGATAACTTGGGTCATTCGGTACGTGCACCTATAGGCATGTGACACTATAGGTGTGTGAACACTCTCGGCCAATCCTCCAGAATGGGCATGTGCCACTGCAGTGGACGCCCAGATAGAGAAACGCAGCAAGAGGTAATGAGCGAAGGAGTCGGCATGAAACGCATCCGAATGTGGAGAAGGAAGGAAAGTGAACAGAATGGGACCAGAGCGTGCATTGAATGAGAAGCGTCGGGCGGGTGAACACGATGTCGGTGAACACGAAGAATTTGGCGATACGATGTATACATGGGTACATTGTTTCGGTACTAATCGCATTAAAGTCGATACTCGTCCTTAAAATCGATATTCATCGGGCCTATTTTATGTAGTTGTAGAAATGTCACTGTAACGAAGCTCGACCTAGCTTTCTCTTTGGTGTTTCTGTAAATGCCATCTAAAGCAGCACGTAGCTGCCCCGGCCACAACGATGACAAGATGAATGACAACGCACGACGACGGCGATTGTGAGGACAAGTTCAACGACGAACAACCACGACGCCGGCACGACGTCTCGCGAGTCATCAGCTTGAGGATCAAACACAGGGCGCGGAAACGTACTTAATATTTCATGGTAAAACTGATGATGGTCGCCATGATGCCTGTCACAGATATACCACGAAAGTTGTAGCACAGAATTCGCTGTTCGAAGGGCATACGAAGCAATCGTTAGAGCAGCCTGCATACAGTAAGTATATGGGTATTCTCTGTTTTCTTTTTCCGGAGATCTCACTGCCTGAGCACAGGTCATAAACACACCTCTCAGGCCACCAAATCGCAGATCAGTTACATAAAACGCTGTCAGGTAAATCCCAGAGCAAGTTTCTTCAGTGTTATATATATAGCTTGTTTTCCGCGAGGAATTTCGCAGGTGACAGCGCTTCTCCGACGAGAACTACGCACAAAAGAGCGAGGAGCCCACGTGAGGGCTGCAGCCACAATAAGGGGAGTTTCTTTCCCATTGTTCCCGTTCATGCACTGTTCGTCACCTGATATCGAAGTGGGCTTGATTCGATGGAAGCCCCGAAGCGTCAAAGTGAGCATCCCAATAGGGAGGCACGGCGCCCTCCCTGGAGGCCGTTGTTGGCGTCACACCTTTTGTTCCCACCCAGCCGCAACATGGCATGCGCGCGCATGAACGGGGTTTAATTTTATATTTGAAAAAGAAAGACAAGAAAAGAACGCAGGCGGGCCACCAATGCCTCGCGCGCGCGATCGACACAAAGACCCGCCAAGCGTGAAACTGCACCGCCTCTGTTCGAACCAAATGAAGCGTGAAAAAACGCACGCCTCTCGACACCACCCGTGCCACCATGCAAGCCTGCCTACACTAGCCACCCTGCAAGCGTTCCCGGTATACAATGCTGGCCGCCAAAGGAGCAGCCAGCGTCAGAAGAGACAAAACTTTCTACTACTAGGTTTAGACTAGCATACACGCAAACACAAGTGTATATAGCGCGTATTCTGAATATCCTAAGGCATTATTCTCTTCCTTCCTTGCTCCTATTTTTTTTCTCGTCTCTTTCTCTCTCTCCCCCTCTTGTTCGTCTTTTTTCTTTACATTTTCTCAATCAATCGACACGCAGGCGCTGGTCGAATTTCTTTTATTTTGTGCCCATTCTCGCCTAGCCCTTCGATCTACCGACCGAGGGAAATGCTATCCCCATTTCCCCATTTTTCGCCTGGAGGGAGGAAACAATCGGGCGCGGCGACAGACCTGTACGCCACAGAGTGGTTGTCAGACGCAACGCTATACATATAGGCAGCCCTTTCAACGAGCAAGGGGCGGTGTGTTAGGAGAATTGTATCGCCAATAGACTTCGCCCGGTCGGTCAAGTTTCCCGACTTTGCCTGCTTCGACAATGGGCTTTGATCAATTTTCGTTTTTTTCCGGTCGCTTTCTTCCCTATTTCTTTTCGTTCTAAATCGACTTACACTTCCCGAACTTCGCCGGTCTCGTGTCCACGTCACAAAAGAAGCATTAGCGGTCTTTTGTGATTTGGTCAGTTTTATTACCCGGCTGGTTGCTCGCGCAGAATGTCACAATGAACGTGGAAGGAAGAGTAATGTCCGCAAGAATAGTACACCATTCAGTGAGCAGCTTTCACATTCGGTCTGCTGTATTCCTGAAAAAAAAAGGAAGGAAGGAAGGCAGCGGAAACCCAATAAGGCTTACCCGACCTCCATGATTAAAGTCTTAGCCGGCAATCATTATTTAGGACGAGGAAAAGAAATTTTTTTCGATAGACCCGGAGTTAGGCTCGGAAATTTGTCTATATCGCAACGGTCTGCAGTGTAAACAACGCTCGTGTTCCCATGTTCCCACGTCGCTTAATCCAAATTTAAACAAAGGTTTTTCTTCGAAAGTGATCGTTTATTGGCCGTCTGCCTTTGTTGATAAAATGACCTACATCGAAATTCGCTCGGTATGTGCTATTTCTTAACAATAGCTCTAGCATAAGAAAATTTTTAGGGTAATGGGCCCAGGTTGTCGCAATCGATTTACAGTCACGTAGGTTTATCTACATGTACAGAAGAGTCACGGTCTTCCTGACGTTCCGGTGCTCGACTGACGACGTCTCGTGAAAATTTAACTATTAAAGAATTGATATTAAGCACCAATGCCCCTATCCACTAACACAAAAAATATTTTTCTAACCTAAGAGCAATCCGCCCTTGGCCATCACTGTGGCGTCCGTCTCAATGTCATGCCTATCCTTATCATGAGCGGCGGTCTCCCGAGAGCCAGGCGATGAGGATATGGTCAGGAGTGGTTTCACGCAAGTGAGGTTTCATTGCCACTTAGCAACCCAGCCTTCCTAGCTTTCGTGGTTATTGACTTGCTGTGGTTAGCGCAATGACAGCAGAATGAGGCATAAAGTTGACAGAACAATCATGAGCCAGCCTACCATTAAAAGGCTACAGAGCACATGCAGTTGGTCTAAATTATGAATACTTACGTAAATATTATTGCATCGAGAAGTGGTCAAGATTACTCCTTGAGTACTGTGTTCATGCGTGAATTGGGAGAAACCAAAATACGACAAATATAAAAAGCGGTCACGAGGGCAGCAACCAGAAATGGGAGCGTGTCCGTTTCCCACCTCTACAGTCCCCTCTACTTTTCTTTCTCCGCCTGTCCGCCAGTATGACAGCAACCCAAAAATCACTGTCATCGCGCGTCTATTCAGTCACACCTCCGGCGACGAGAGGCACTGCGCAATATTGCGTAATGGACAGCGAGCGTCAAAGACACGCATTTTTTTAAAATCTTTCTTTCAGTGATCTTATACTGCTCGAGCCCTTATGCAACCTTCTAAGACGAGTCCGTTCACATGGAGGCCATCCATCGCCTTCATCTCTCAGAGTCAGAAGGATGTTAGTTGACTGCATGACATACCGCGCGACAGAAAAATCAGATTATCCATACCTAATGCGAGCGCTGGTATCTGTTCTGCCTTTGAGAAGATCTTGAGATTTGAGAAGGTGGGAGTGGACAGGACCATTGGTCATCGGGTCCGGTAACGCAACACGAGTGAAGCGGTCGCCGCAGCAGCCGTTCATTTCAAAAGACGTACCGCTGTCGCCCGAAGCACGCGCCTTGCGATGTTATCGATGCTGGTCACAAAGAGACGCTGAAGTCTGGAGACTTCGTGAGTGCTTCTGGAAATACCTATTCGCACTCGACGCAAATCGAACGCCGTCGTAACAGGCTGCTCACATTGTGTCCCGCTGAATTGATGCAAAACCAGCTGCGGATTGAAAGACGTTCGGAATAATGCACTGCTTCTTAAGGGCTTTTGAAGTTTTCTCTCCATTTGGCGTCGTCTTCAAGAACGCTACTACGCCATTCGCCTGATGCGTTGCATACAATGACTGCTTTCGTCGAGCAGTTTGCTCGTCGAAGTATACTGTTAAGAGTTGTCCCCACATTGAACGCAACTAAGCGATGAAATTAATAGAAATGAACTCTTTCTTTGCCATAGGTTTCGCGAAAGTGTAAGAAGTGAAAGCCGTTTGAACTTCATTGAGAAAAATTTACAACATTACCCTTTCGCGTAATATTACGCATGATTATTGTCTCAGCCAACTGCGTTACGTTTTTTGGAAGCCTATAGATGTAGCCAATAGTGAGGTTGCTATCCAGTTCTTCATTCGTTCATTCATTCAAATAACTTCATTGAGTGCCCTAGGATTTGGTTGGGTGGGCCTGGACCCCAACTAGGTTTCGGTCAAGCGTTGTTGGCCCTCGGCGGCTTCCTCGACTCGCTGGACTGCCCAGAGTTGGTGCTGCAGGTTCGAGCTAAGCAACGCATTGTTTTTCCGGTTTTGTTGTCAGTATGGTTCGTTTCACTGATGTTCCTGCGGGCGATCACATATTTTACCTTCCGCTGTCTTGTCAAACACCAGAAATAAAAGAATCAAAAGTGCGAAGCTGCTGTTTCATTTCAAATGTGTTCGCGTTGCACCCTTCCGGACGTTATATGTCAGTGAGAACGTGGGCTGACTCCCTTTTCTTTCTCTCGCTCTCCTTTACTAAAACTTGAGTACAGAAAGCTTTAAGTCAGAGACATGGGCGAGGCCCGCACACAATGAATCCTCGCATTCTTCCCCAATTTCTTTCGCTTACATTTCCACGCTCCGCAAGGATGCGCACGTATGCGCAAGCTATACCTTTCCATTTCTTTTTCTTCTCTCATTCTCTATACCCAACCGGCAACAAGCTAGGAGCAACCGTCGGTTGCCTCTGTGAATCCCACTAGGAATTCTTCCACGCGCGCGCCAGAATGAACGCGCTACAGAAATTCTTCGCAAGCAAAAAATAATAAATCAAGAGACGGGCCAGTTCTCGAGGAGGCACTATAGATGGCAGTAGGCCGACCGTGTGTGAGGCCCAGAAAGAGAGCGTTGAAAAAGACTCCGGTCCGAGGAGCGAGCAAGGAAGGACGCGGACCCGTGGCGGCCGAGGGAAAGAAAGAAGCGTTGAAACGTTTATACGCCGGGAACAACGGGCGTCGGCTCCAAAACAAATCGACTATACTCCTCCTGCCCGGCAAGGAGTGCGAGCAGCTCATGGAGAGAGAAAGAGAGAGTGTGTGTGTGTGCGCATCTTCCTCAGTAAACAACAAAGCATCAGCCGCCAGAGCCTTAGACTGGCAGCGCATGGCCTGCTGCTTCGCTTGCAGAGACCGTCGCGAAGGGTCCGCAAGCCACTGCCGGACTCCCTTCGGGGTTCTCCTATGCGTAGCGAAGAGTGTCGCGTACAGCGGCAGGTATGACGGCGAGGAAAAGGAGAGGAGAAAGAGGAAGGGAGAAACAAGATTTAGATTTCCTTCCAGAGCCGGGGGTCCGTCCCGCGCCTCGGCGGCAAGCGCAACCTCGGGCGAGGCTTGCGTGTGGAACGGTTATTAGGGAAGACCGGGCCGACAGCACGCGGGCACACAATGGCTAGCTGGCCAAACAATGCGCGGCTATATGGGTCCCTGGGAAACGGTGACGCGGCTCTGAAAAGAGGGAAGAAAGAAGGGACTAAAGAAAGAAAGGGGGCCGGGAGAAATGTGGGGCCGTACAGGCCGAAAGGAGAGTAGAGAGATCAAAAGCACAAACCGAGAACGATGGAAATAAAAATAAACAAACAGCGAAATGCAGGGAAGAACGTGTGGGCAGCTTCCAACTCCTCTTTTGGGAGATAAAGGTCGAGAAAGAGAGACTTGCATCGTCGGCGTCCTCTCTTCCGGCGATAAATCCAGCGGGCCATCTTCGTATAGAGGCCCGCGACCGTTCAGTTCTCATCATTTCTTTTCGTTCCTTCTACTAAACTCTATCTAGGGACGTGGAGGACCACGTAGACCGGCTCATCTTCTCGACGACGTCTGCGCCCAAGAAGCAGACGATTTCTTTGTCGGGAGATTAGGGCAGCGAGAAAAAGAAGAAGAGCACCTTCCTTCTCACTCCCGCAGTCGCTCTCAGAATGGCTGGCGGGAGAGAAGATGGCACCGTTTCCTCCACCGTCTTCGCCGCCAGTGGAAAAGCACGCGCGTGCGAGGAGCGCGAAAAGTGAAACTCAAATATTGGCCCGACAACACAACTATAGCACAGCAGCACGCAGAAGGCCGAGACGGAGCAAGGTCCCGATCAGCGCATTGCGTTTCGAAATTTATGACTGCCGCATGAAGCCCGAGCCGGGCGACGATCAGCCTTCAAGCGAGCCGATGCGGTTTTCTTTCAAGCCATGCCCCCGAAACGGAAGCTTTCGTTTGCTTTCGGCGCGTTAAGCGCGTTCCTCCCCACGGCGCCTGCCTTCCACCCTGCGAGATGAACCAAAAATCCTGAGCGCCGGTGGTAGACGGTTCTGGCGCGTACTGTTGACTGGATGCGTAGCACCCCGCCGGCACGGCGAACAATTTGTCAGCGCCAATGGACCGGACGGATCTGGGTTTACGACGGCGGAACCACCTTCGTCGCCGCCGCACGCACGGCGTCCCTCTTCAAACAGGGCACTTTGTGCGGGAAATAATGTTTAAAGCCGCAAGACCCGCGAGTGTTTGCCGCAGCGGTTCCTCTGCGCGCGTGAGATGGTATACACCGAAGGAGATGACAGGTATATGGGAACTCCTTCCTGGAGTCACCCCTGTGGAGACACAGGCTCGCGTGTTTTCGCGGTTTGGCGAGACCCATTCGTTGCGAGCGGAGCGCGTGTTGGTCCCGTGACGGGGCATCTGCGCGCACGTTTAGGGAGACGGTAACTCACGCTTAGCGACGGTCAATTGCGCTCCTAAAGAGCGCGCGTATAAACGTCGGCTGTGCGCGGACTCCATCTGTTCGACGGGCACTCGCGAACTCCGACGTGCGTATACACTTGCGCTCCCTCAAGGCGACTGCGTTTCGTCGCTTCCGCAAATTGACGACCGAATAAACAAGCGCTTCCCCTGGGAGTCCTGGCCATTCGCATAGTAGCGTAACGTTCAGTAGGCTAAAGGCAAGAAGCATGAGACTATACTTTAATCAGCATATGTGAGAGCAACGATGGATGAGAAACGACATGAAAAGGAAACACAATTTTGATGATAATCGAAGCAACTGGAGTCTGAGGATTCACTCTTACTTTTTGTGTGGGGTTTAATATATCTGTTTGTTTGTTTGTTTGTTTGTTTGTTTGTTTGTTTGTTTGTTTATATTATCATTATTCTCTGGGTAAGGAGGTGTAGGGCCTGCAGTGAGAGAGAGAAAGATATAGAGTGGGAGTGGGATATAGAGCTGGAGGGATTTGCCTGGTGTCTCACCTAGCGCACAACTCAGGTTGAAAGCCATGACGTATAAAATAACATGCTGAACACACCACACAATATACGCAGCCTGGTACATCTAAGGCCATACAGTGTCTTTGACGTTATAGTAATGTCCAGGCAACTGGAAAGTGTCTTCATAATAAAGGGTGAGACGTTCTGGAGGCGACGGTCGATGATCAAAGTTTTTCGCACAACTCAAAGCATGATCCATAGCATATCCGTCGTGTAGTTATTATACGGAGGACCTGTGGAATCTGAAGCGGCTGCGAAAGCGAATTAGTCGATCCAATGTGCAATGCAGTCGTGTTGCACGAAGAGAACAGTGGCGACTGTGACCAGTGATGTTTTATATAAGAAGCACTTCGTGCTTGCAACGTTTGGACAACGCACACAATCACTCTAGTCACTCAGGACCCCGACCTGCGGAACTCGCACATTGGGTCGAAAGTGCGGAAAGGGCGCCGTACTGCTGCTTCGAGCCGGTCCGGATTGTATCACGACAGAACAAACACAATCTTACTCGCCAATCATAGAGAAAAATGTGGCTCCTTCAGAAACAGTTGCTGGATGCTTAACCAGCCAGTGCATTCAGCGCAGACATTGCCCACTATGCCTCAGTGAGAGGAGAAGCCACTACAGTATAACGTTACGCAACATCCCGAATTAATCAGTACGCATACGATTTTTGTCGGCAATACAAACGGCAGACTTCCGTTCAGAAATTTTTTATTATTTCTTTTCTTTACATATACAGATTCTTGTTAGCACATGGAAAGTGTAAGCAGTGGGTAAGGAGATGTGTAGACCGAAAGCTCAAACGCAAAGTGTTCTCAGCCCCCTGAAGGGTCTTTCTCGGCTTCCCTCTGAAGCAAAACTATAACAGTGCGGGGAAGAGTGCGAGCATGACGCGGTCAGCACGTATTTCATTTTGGGCCTCACGCTGCGCGCAAGATGAACGTCTCCGGCCGTTCCAGAAGTCGAAGCCGTGTATATACGACGTGCCGCGAAGGCGTCGTTGCGTGTTGAATGCGCGCATGCCATGGGGCGCTCATCGCCGTCGTGGGTGGGCCACGAGCTCAGGCCGACGCGCTGCGCTGTTTTGTTCATCCGCCGTCTCAATTAGAGCCGCCTGACCGAGAAGTGTGTGTGTGCAACCGAGAGATAAACGCGAGGACGTCGACAATGCGCGTCCTCTGTGCTCAGACACTAACGTATCGGTTCCTCGAGCATATATGTTGCTTCTCGGCATATGTATATGCGTATGTTAAGAAGCAACAGGGTGGCGGCTAAAAAAATATTAATTTCGGAAGCGCATCGAGATATAAATTTACGAGCGTGTGTGCTTTACCGCTGAGAACATTGCACTAGTAGCCGATCGTTTCGGCAACGTCATCGTTTCGCATGCGTCGGAACCGCCACATATTGAAGTCATATACTCTTCGTATAACAAAAAAAAAAAATAATAAGCGCACCCCTTAGTGCGAATTGTCGTAACACGCTTTAGAAGCTTTACTGTACATGGTAAGAATAAAACTAGCGAACAGTTCTGATGGGAAAACCCGTTTCTGTGCTGTCCCGCAAGACACGACGTAAGACGAGCGAATTTTGTATTAAAGACATTCGCAGCGTCTCATGTGCTATAAGGTTTTTTGTATATCTCGTTCCCTACTAGCGTACATCGCCGAGGTGCGTATAAGTTTCTTGGCATCTAAACTTTGTCCTTATACATATAGCTACTTGATCGTTTTTACCTTACACAACTGGATTTTAAACCTTAGACCACTAAGCCGCTCACCTGACTCAGAAATTTTGTTCCAGGCAGCAGAACCAGTATTCTAGATGACCTTGGTAAGCATCCCGAACGGCACTTCGGATCACCATCCAAAACTAAAACGACACGAGAGCAGACATGTCGCAAGCGAACAAAGTGAAAGCAAAGGGTATGGTGTGATTCCAGAGATCTTTTCTCAGAACTCATACATACACCCAAACGACAACAAATTTAGAAACAGAACACTACTATACGGAACAACTGCCGCGATGAGCGCGGCAACGGAGGCCAACTCGTGCGCGAAACAATCGCCGCAGTGGGACGTCCCGTAGAGCGGCGGCTCTCTCGGGATTCCGGCCCCCGCAGGCGCTTGTCACACGGCGTTTGGTCAAATCGATCGTGGCACCGTTTCGCCATGGAGCGTGGGATGCCACCACGCAGGCAGCGGTAGTGGCGAGCGACGGTAGAGTGGACGGTTTGGTTGGTTGGGTGAACGCAGCGACGCGAGCTGCGTGCCGGTTGCCCCCGTGAGCCACCTCCGCCGAAGCATCGGCGGCACCAATGGCGAACCGCGCAGTCGGCGGCGGATTTCAGAAATGCGCATCGCATTATTACGCCAGGCCCGACGGTCGGTCGATCGTTCGCGTTGCGGCGGGCAGCCAGAGCCGAGCCGAGAGCGGTGCGTATGTATACACACACGTGTATATATATGCGCGGCAGGTACATACGCACACGGGGCTCCTCCTGTCCGAGGAAGCTAGAGCTCTTCTCTCTCTCCTTCTCTTACACCTGCACGCACAGACGCACGCACCAAGCCGAGCGCGAGTAATCTCCCTTGTCAGGGCGACATGGGATCCATTTAGGACCTTCCCAATTAGCATAACGAGTCCGGCGGCGAGAGGCTTGCGTTCGTTCGGCCGTCCGGGTCTGGCTAGCCTGCTGCCATCGGACAGTCGCTGCTGCTGCTGCTGCTGCTGCTGCTGCTGCTTGCTGCTGACTCTTGTCGGCTGCAGCGCTGGAAACTTTGCGGGACTCCCGAAGGCAGGAGGTGGCATTACGCCTGTTGCCGCTGCCTGCCTCTGCTGCTTCTCGGCCAAACTGGTTCTTGCGCTGTCCCTAATTGCCGTCCTTTTTGGGGTGTCTTTTTGTTTGAGCTACAACCCCCCCCCCCACCTTCTCCTTCTCGCAGCGGGGCGTCTCGAACGAAAATTGAAAGCCCCAGCTCGCGGCTTAGCGATCGGTCTTGTGTGAAGCTGCTTATAAAGCTGCGCTTGTGGTCGCTGCTGCTGCTTCTGCTGTCGCCGTTGCTGCTGTTGGCGTTCGGGACCGAGAAGAAAAGACCCTGGCTCGACGGCTGGGCGGTCATTTTCCCCCTTTTTGAGCACGGACGGCTAGGTGCGTGCGCGTGTCGATTTCCTTTTATCTCCGGCGCTTATCTCCTCGAGTCCGTAACCTCTTTGCACTCGAAAGAATATACTTCGAACACACGGTGCGTGTGCGTGAGTGCGCGCGCGCGCCCTCTCTGCTGTAGACTTCCCGGGGCGTTGGTCTTGTCGTGCGGTAAGTCGAGCGCGGCGCTCGAATGTATCACGCGAAGATCACGCAGTCAGTCATGTGTTTATGGAGCGCGAGGCCGTGGCCGCTTTCGGCGTTTGCCCCGTGCGCGCTTATCCTCATACTTGCTTTGTGTTTGTTTACTGGCAACTACCCAAAACAAAGAGCGCGAAAGAAGTCCAGAAGTCATTTCGGACTAAGTAATGGCCACCTGCTGCCAACGCACGAGGAACCTCTGGCGTTGTTTAGCACTATATACTGGGACAGCACTTACTGAACGAAATCCGTACATGCTTTCGCTCGGACCGTAACCATCCCATTTATCTGCGCCAATTCATCACATTTCGCCACAACAATCGCCCACTATAACTAAGCGGCTCGGTAAGACTAGGTGCCTTATTCTGTAACGGTTTCATTTCATTTTCTATTCGTTTCGATTTTCTTTAATGGCTCTGACACAATAACATTTTATTCCCCTCTACCCTGTCGCGCCCTATAGTATGAATCAGCGTAAGCCAACCGACTTTCAAAAACTTGGAGGACGCTTAAGCTTCGCCTTTTAACAGTGCAACGCGATAGCATTCAAAAATTCCCGACTCCTCCTCACGCTTCTCGGTAACTGCAGCTTATGTGAGCGCAATGTTTACCAGTAAATGCTGGCGGCGAACGCTATGCACGAAGGCGATCCATATTTCAGTCTGAGAAGATTTAACACAAAAGGCGCGCGCAGTCGGTGCTTTGTTTCACGACATTTGTTTGTCGGCTCTCATTCTCAAAATTCCGAGGAATAACTTTGTCAAGAATATAAGTCAAGGTATGATGAACTTTGGCGACAGTGTGGCGATAAATATTAACCAACTCGCGCCGTTTCACGCCCCTTACTGCTACAGTATTCATCATTCTAGTGTGGCCCATCATCATCACTCTTACCATAATAGCCACTCCTACTTCTGTCCTACAAGCTATTTGGAAATCCCAAGCTAAGATAGAGGCTGACAGATAGAAACACAGTGTGGGATGAAGCTTCGTGATCAGATGTTAAAAATACCTCAGGCAGGCTGGCCGATATACGCGAACCTATCCTTGCCAAAGGCGGCTGCCAAAGATGACAAGCCCCCGTTCATCCAAATTTGTCGCATTACGCATTCCGTAATTCAAAGCATTATTGCTCATCCTTCCCACGCTGCCTCCTTTCCTTCCATCATACCACACGCTGCATACCCTTATATACGACTATCGCCAGCGTGTTTACCAGCATGGCCACCACAGTGGCCATGGCTTCCCCATAATGACACCATAATTTTCCCTACGCTCACAATGGTTTACACTACACGTTTTAATTTCCAGCAACCACTGTGCTGTCTCTCTTTTTCAATTCCGTTAAAAAAGTTCAAGTTCAAAGATTTCTCATTTGCTCCTTTTCTTCCCGCACCAGCACCTTGCGGGCGGGATGTATATAAAGTATAAAGTGCTAAGTGCACAAGCCACCCAAGGAAGTGCTGTGAAACTGTACAGCCAAGGCTATACTACACTGCTCAGACCTGAATGAGGTTCTTTGGGATACCTTATGTAAGGGCTACTGAAGTGCAGTTTGCAGCAGGGGCTGCTACTGAAATCCGCGAATGGCACCGACAATCACTAGCTCACAGTTTTGGTGCACATATCGACATGTTTTTAAGTGTACAAAACGACCAGCACACGCTCTCATGTTTTCCCTTGATTTCATTGCGTATTTTGAACAATTATTACAGCAGCTCTCGGTGTATAAGGGTCACACTTGAACATTTCAACCGAAAATGTCTCTGTAGCAAAAATATCTGATGCGTGGTACCCGTGGAAGTATTTTCTTCTTCAACGAGGACATGAAGCATCAGGAGTATTCTGCAGATAAGGGATCACGTGGAATCTCAGTACGCTGCAGACCGCGGATTCTCACCTTATTTTGTGAATCCAGATTTATGTGGGCTTTGGCGCCGTCTCCCTCTTAGTGCGCTTGGTCGATAGCGGCAGCCCGCTGATGTACGTACGTGACTTCTTGACCATAGCACTTGTAGTGGGCGCAGTAGATTTATTTCTGCACGAATTGGCAAAAACATCTAAATGATAAACGTCATCATCATCATCATCATCATCATCATCATCATCATCATCATCATCATCAGCCTGGTTACGCCCACTGCAGGGCAAAGGCCTCTCCCATACTTCTCCAACAACCCCGGTCATGTACTAATTGTGGCCATGCCGTCCCTGCAAACTTCTTAATCTCATCCGCCCACCTAACTTTCTGCCGCCCCCTGCTACACTTCCCTTCCCTTGGGATCCAGTCCGTAACCCTTAATGACCATCGGTTATCTTCCCTCCTCATTACATGTCCTGCCCATGCCCATTTCTTTTTCTTGATTTCAACTAAGATGTCATTAACTCGCGTTTGTTCCCTCACCCAATCTGCTCTTTTCTTATCCCTTAACGTTACACCTATCATTCTTCTTTCCATAGCTCGTTGTGTCGTCCTCAATTTGAGTAGAACCCTTTTAGTAAGCCTCCATGATAAACGTGCTGGATACTGATTGCGAGCTTTTTGAGTACGAACATTTGTTCGTGCTCGAAAAAGCTCTGAAATGCTCGAAAATCATACTGGGTCTAGTGTAAACCACTGTGAGCGTAGTGAAAATTGTGGTGGTCGATGCTGACCTAGCTACAGGCTAGCTTCGCCAGAGGTTTATATTTCGTGGTACAAGAAGATGATGAATGATTTATGGGACCCTTGTTAACAGTGACAGTTTCAATTCCAGCTGAGCAGCTCAACAGGCCTCTATCATAACATTACCCAGGTTGGGTAAGAAAATTGCCACAATTATACTTATCAAAATAGCCGTATCAATTGTTCTTGGTAATTTCTTTTTTGTTCGAGTACCCTATAAAGGGGCATACGGGCATTAATAGGGGTGATCCAAAAATTCAGCAGATACACTTGAAACTGCTTACGTGCAGGAATGCGAAAGCATTATAATCGCTTAGGTGAGATGTTTTCGATTGATGTTTTCGACATGCATTAAAGTTCTTTCTGCTGAATCAGTGTGTTTGTTCGCGTATACGTTGGCCACAGGTTGGAAACACTCGAACCATTTTGCTGGAGAACGATGAATTACGTTTTATGCCTAATGGTAGTTTCTGTCGTGACTATGTCTTCTTTTGTGTTTCCTTGCTTCGTCTTCTGAGGCGCGCTTCCGTAGGTGACCACATTTCATAGCTGCCGCTGAGGTAGACGCTTCGGAGTGCATCGCAGTAGACAGATCACCGATGAAATCCGAAGAGCCAGTGACACGTGGGAGGCAATGACGGAGGCAGTGACATGACGTGTGTAATGACGCAAGCGCTAGGCACAACTTTAGTCGACCGTAACTATGGAGCTACCGCGGCGTCGGGGAAGCGTGCTCATCTCGTGCCCCGGAGGCCCGGGTTCGATTCCCACCCCGACCAAAATTTACGTAACCTTCTCCCTGACGGCATTAATTTACGTTCTTTACAGAAACCTACCTGACAAATTTGACGTCAATCGTAGCATTTTTGACGCGTTTTTACTCCTAGTGCCGTCGGCTATCCTTGGTAACATCTTTCACTCACGCAGCCGCCGACGACGGCGGGTTTTCGCGTAATGGGGCATATAATGCTTTTGCATTAATAACCCGGATGTACTGCATGTTATACAGCAAGGAGTGGCACATGCATATACCCAAATATATATGGCTACTTGCGCTCGCAGGACGCAAACTCCGGCGCTGACGCCGACACAGGATTTTCTGCGGAACGGGGCCCTTAGCGCTGTCGCATCAATGTTGCTGGTACTGTGTCCGGCAAGGTGCAGCGTAAAAATGCGAAAACATAGAGAGAGAGAACAAAAAGGGGGGAGAGGTTAACCGGAGTAAGCCTGCGACTGGCTACCTTACACTAGAGGAAGTAGACAGGTTAGAAAAGATGAGGAAGAAAAAGAAGATACGAAAAGAATCCGTCCGCACAAACACTATGAAGGCAACGGGTAACGATTGCGGTCTTCATGCAGCCCCAATGCTTGTAATGAAAGCACTCACACACCGTTGCTTTCGAACCAACTCGGGCTGACATTGGTTAAGACCGTAGGTCTACGGATTCTACTTTCCGTGAGGAGACGGCCGTCAAGTTTGTCGAACGTGGCGCCCAGCGCTGTTCCTTGTGAGAGAAGAGACGAAAGAATCAAAAGAAAAAAAACAGGGGGACTAACCAGAACAAAAATCCGATTTGCTACCCTACTCAGGAAAGTGAGGAAGAGGACGTGTCCCGAACGGCACAGCTACAACCGCTGCAAGGGCGCCTACAGGAGCAGGAGCATCAGAGAGAGAGAGAGAGAGAGAAAATATTTAATGGCAGAGAGGTGGAGAGGTCGGCCTGAGTGAAGTGCCTCTAGCTTGCTACTCCACGCTAGGGATGGGGTTTGGGGGAATAAAAAAGATAGGATGTGAAGACGAAGGAGGGGGGTGGTGTGGTGAATACGATGAGGATAGTACGACATACTGTTTCTCTGCAACGCGGATGTGCAGCCTCACAGCACCGCACAGTCGCCCTCGCGGTCAGAAGGGGAAGTTACTGCAGTGTAGCTAGGAGAGTGTCTATAACTTTCACAATTTTTGTCGCTGTTAGCGCGACCGGCGTATTTAAACCAGACAGTAGCAGCTGCAGGGCCTCGATTATTAGTCGCAGCATAGCTTTGATGACAGAGTCCGATGGTGATGTCTGAGTGCACAGTCCTTGCTCGCGCTGACAGGCCCGTGTGCGTGGCGGCAAGCGTGGCCATGCACTCGATTCCAGGTTTGCGCGGCTGGCTTGAAGTAATGGTTTGGAGAAATCTATTGATGCCGATTCAACAACCTGCGGAGTCGGAGCCAGGGAGCTCTGGTTTGGACCTACAACTTGTCTACGCCGACGACGCGATCGTCTCCTCCGGTGTTGCACTAACGCTGCCGCCTCCTTGTGGGACATACTTGTCCTGCTCATTTGTTTCAGTATTTTTATCTCCTTTTTCTGTTTAGGACAATCCTTGGAATTGGCTTCGTGGGGTCCATCGAAATTTGAGCCCTTCATTTCTTTCACTGTGCATGAAGATACGTCATGGCTGCCGGCACAGTGGAGGCGTGCCGTCTGGCCTGTGCAGACAGCGCTGACGTGGCCTAGCTTTAGGCACTTGTGACATTGCAATGGCTGGGCACATAAGGACGCACCGGGTGTCTCACGTAGCCCACCTTGACATGATCAGGTATAGCGTGTCGCCCTCCAAAAGAAACTTGACGTTCGTCGAGCGACCGAAGAGGTGACAATCGATGACCTTCATTGTTGAAGACAGAAGTTCTTCGTCGCTGATTTCATTTCGCACATAAGTTATAAACTTTTCTAACAATTTTCTTTTTTACATCATCAAAAACATCTGCAAAGGAAAAGAAAAGGTGAGCATGTGTGCAAGCATGCGCAGTGCTACGCATTGTCAATGAGTTAGTGCTTTATTTTTTTTTAGAAATGCATACTATGTTCTTAGAGTGGTTAGGTTACTGTCAAGCCTATTCCAAACTGAGGTGCCTGTAAACTGCAGTCTAGGACGACAGTAATTAGTAGTTGCCTTCGGCAATAAGAAAGCAATTGCGAGATGTGTTCCCAACAATGCGAAGCGAGGGGCGAAGCGAGACTGTGGTCAAGGCTTGTTTTTTATTAACTATCTGGTGCATGACGGAGGCGATGCATGTTGTCAAATCATAAATGTTCAGAATGTTCAGGGTTTTAAATAAATCTCCACTCATAATAC
This sequence comes from Dermacentor variabilis, assembly GCF_050947875.1. Taxonomy (NCBI): domain Eukaryota; kingdom Metazoa; phylum Arthropoda; class Arachnida; order Ixodida; family Ixodidae; genus Dermacentor; species Dermacentor variabilis. The sequence continues at coordinate 53,663,227 of NC_134571.1, read as the reverse complement.
GCTTATTGCGGGTCGCTATAACGCGAAGACCTCTTTCACTCACTCCTTCACTCGCTCATTAACTCACTCATTAATTCACTAATTAACTCCCTCATTAACTCATTAACCCCTTCATTAACTCACTCATTAACTCACCCACTCACTCGTAACGGCCTCACAACCATGAATGTCACCTTCGCGTGTGTTCCTTGTGCTTTACGTAAAAGCAGGTGTCTGGACCTTGAACGAACGGTTGTGACTTATTCAGATCGTCTTGTTCAGAAACGACCGCGAGTAATGGGTCACAGCACTGCCATGGTTTGTCAGCAGCGGAGGTCATAGTTTGTCTCTTTCAGATAAAACAAAAAAACCTATTCAACTGCTACATAAGTGATTTTCTCAATAAGGGAAACATTGTATGCCTGATTATCACATGACATCTTCAGTTGCTGTCTAATCATCTCCTAGATTCCTACACACGAGAATTACTGAGTAATTTGGCGTGTCGAAGTGGTAGTAAGTGTTAAGCAGTCCTTCCAAAAGTATACCTAGCGCAGTACTCACAAAGTTTACGTGGGAACTTCATTGGAACTTTATGTGAACTATGTATTAGAGCGTTCTGAAGTTTGTTCGTATTCGATGATATTATTGTATCTAATCGTGAGTTTAAGCCGGCCTTTATTTTTGCTTTATGTACTGTTCGCCTAAGAGAGGGGCAGTAGGGGCGTCACCCATGCGTGATGCTGACCTCTCCCACACACGAATTCATATAGTTCTGAAAAAAGGCGCATACATACGAAAAGTGTATATATATATATATATATATATATATATATATATATATATATATATATATATATATATATATATATATATATATATATATATATATATATATATATATAATGAGTCAGCGCGTGCCTCCACTGCAATCGACCTCACGAGGGCCCAGCATTCAGATCATAGCATGTCCGTGCTACTTCTGAGGATGATTTCCTATAGCAATTTATTGCATAAACATATTTCTTTCATGTTAGGATCACTGCCACAAGTAAGAAGCAATAATTGCGCGAGTTAGTAATTATTTCGCTCTGGTAGTCTTAAAAAGGGGCGACGCCTATTGGGATGATCGAAACCAAAAAATAAAGAATGCACAAATTAAAAGCCTACGAGAGGGGAAAAAAAACCGGAGGAAACAGAACGGGCACATTGCATTTCCTCTGCCAACCACGCGGTGCGCCTCGCGTTCTTCCTCTCGTAACGCATTTCCATTCACTTTCACAGAGGAAGCACGCGTATCTGTCGCATCAAACGGACGCGAATCGAGCGGATGCGCATCAACCCTCTGACGCTTTTCCTCCCTGGTTGTGCCGCCGTTGCCCAAAGTACGCACCCCATTGCGGGTGTGGCCTGTGCTATTGTCTGGCTGCGTAAGGTGCAGGTGTATACCTTCAGTTAAACACTTGCATCCGCTCCGAAGCTCCTCTGTTGGTTTGGGCAACTCCGTTCTCCGCCTCTAAATAAACACAGCGCAAGTATTGCCGGTTAATGAATGCTCCCTTTAAGCATGCCCCAAGGTCGATTGCATGTAAGAACGTACGCATATCGCTGGTCATATTCTTTCTGAAACAAATGCCATGGCTGTAGTGGCAGTAAGCTTTCTGTATAGCGCTCAATTTTTACATGGTAAGTTTCTCTTCCACAATGCGCTTCTGAAGACACGAACTTCATAAGGATAGCTATAGCGCGAGTATGTTATCTCCGTTCTGAGTAGAAAGAAAGAAAGAAAGAAAGAAAGAAAGAAAGAAAGAAAGAAAGAAAGAAAGAAAGAAAATAAGAAAGAAAGAAAGCAAGAAAGAAATATTTGCAGGGAGTTGAACCAGGTTGCTCCTGCTCTCTTCATACATACTATTTTGGACATTGCCTCTTCGGCCAGCGTAACTCGATGGGCAGCGTTTTGGTCAGGATGAAAATGTGGTTATAGTACAGCAAGGGAGTTAATATCAAGTGGCGTAAATACATGCGACTGAAAGTCGTTGAAATTCGGGCGACATTTTAAAAAGACTGCCTATTCAATTACTTTGGTGCATTACGGTGAAGTTCGACACATGGCCGAAGGGTGAATGTCCAAACTTTCAGGACATGAACGTTCGCATGGCAGAGAAGGAACTTGGAAGAAAGAAAAAAAATGAAATGAAAATGAAATGATCTGAACTGCGCATTCAGGGGCAGTCGCTCACTCCTGCGTTCTGTAAAAAACGTAGCAGAGTTGAAGTAACCCTCTCTGAAGATGGCGATCGAAACCAAAGTCTTGATTTCTGATATGCGCAAACGCTGGGCTATGCATGAGCATGCACAAATCAAGCTTGAATTGCGGTTAATGGCCGTTTTGTAAAAAGCTAAGTTAGCTTTCCGGTAAGGCCTTACGCCCCTGAGAAGAATAAAACCGTACAATACAAAAAGCACTAAAGGACGAGTTCCCACGAGTAGCCCACAAGTCGTGACACACAAGTCACATGTTTAAAAGCCAGAACACTCGCTCAATGCGGTCTGCTCGCGTCTGCATGTGCATAGGGCAACTATAATTTTTGGCCAATAACCGAGCCGCTTCGGGCAATAGAGTTCTTCTCTCTCTATTAACCCACGCGTTTCGAGAGCGGAGAGTGGCGCCCAGATCTGTACCAGCCAGATATCGGCGTGCTTACTTGGGAGGGTGGGGGAGGCTACGGCAACTTGTGTGCCCACTTCGAAAACGCCTCGACACTGGCTGGTGAAATCTCACTCTATTCTCACAATTTGCTTTCCTTTCTTGGTTGCGCCCTAATTCTGGGCGTTGTTCAGGTGTCAGACGTCGCGGGCACGACAGAACAACGCGGATGCAAAGGCGCTGTGCATAGGTTCAATGATTTGTTACCCAACGACATTTGCCATTAACGAAACGCGATTAAGTAAACTGCTTTCAATACGCTTCATTGGAATTTGTGCAAAAATTATGCATGCACTGCCAGGGAGGTCCATTGCCATTTTCTTTAACGGAACACATAATTATTTTCTTGCAATTTTGTGTCACTTGCAAAACTGAAAACAGATACAAAAGCAGAGGGGGCACGAGCCTGGTGGCGCCATCTCACGTCAAGAACGTGAAGTGCATTCAGCCATGACGTCGGTACGCAAATTGCTTTGGGTATCCAGAGGGACCCAAAGGTACCCAGAAGGACCCTACCCTTTCTTTGCGCACCCAAAGGGCCACTGCCTGCTTGCGTAACCATTTTGCTTTCTTTCGGACACCTTCTTGCATTCTTTTGTAGAACCAGCCATTTGCATCCGCAAACTTTGTGTGCGCAAAATTTAAATCTCCCTTACTTTTACCACTTTCTTAACTAAAGTTAAACATGTCGCATAAAAAGTTCATTCATTAATGTCGCAATTTATTGGTAGCTGAAGGCAAAGTTTATTGCAGAAGAAAATTTCACGTTATCAACCAGCGCGACTACTGCGGTCTGTTTGGAAGGGTTCGATTTGGCTTGAAAGGGGGTACAAATAAGTAGGTAGTTTTTATTTTCGTTTTTCATTTGTCCTTGTGATATGCCTCGTGTGTGTCATATCCCCTTTAATAGTCGCGTAAAAGAGGATATTGCCGTTTCGGGTGTCATAAGAAGCACACCTTCAGACTCGCGATACTAGTTTTATCGCGGGCACCTGATGTATCAGGTCGCGATCCCAGTGAAGCTTCCATTCGCGCAGCGACTTCGATTGCGCAATCAGCACTAAGACCTGATTGCATTCCTGCTCGGCTCACCAACGACGTATATGACTCAATACTTGTTCTTCAGACGTATACAGATAATTTTCGCGCAGAAACATGTTTGCTTCGAGAAATCAGTGCAAGACAACAAGACGAACCATAACATTTCGCTCGGTAGCTCCTATCCGTGCTATCATCTACGCTTACAGCGCGCGCAGCGTTCTGCTCTCTTCAGACGCATCTCCCACACGATAACGGGCTGATGCGCGAGCCTGAAAACTGATTTTCTTGCAGTTCATTTCTTTCATTCTTGCCGGGGCAGGCGATAATGACGACTAGTCAGGTTTATGGCAATGCTTGTTGAGTGTGTGCTAGGGATAAGAGAACCGCGTAGTAAATGAAGATGGCTTATAATTGATCTCCCTCCCTCTCTTGCTTATATATATATATATATATATATATATATATATATATATATATATATATATATATATATATATGGTTTCCTTAAAGTTCAACACGTTGGACCCGACGTAACATATGTAGAAAAGAGACGACGACGAACGTTTTGGAAGTAAGACGTGTTTACTTAACGTTTTCGGCTGGTGAACCATGCCTTCGTCAGCGTACAGTAACACACGAACAATTCATACCTAGCTTTAAAAGCACCGTGTACTGCACAACAGTCTGCGGAAGGACCCGCTTTCATGGTCTACATAGATAATGGCGAAATATGGCGCCACTTTCTTCACAAACCACGAAATAAAATAAAAATCGCAGCGTCGCTTCGAAGGCGAGAGAGGCACCTTCACTCGCATGTGCGCACGCGCGCGCTTTGTCAAGATACCTCAACGGGCGAACATCCGACGGAAGCGACGCGCGAATCGCGTGGCGACTGCTGCATCGATTTTGCCGGCGGCTCGTGCTGGTGGCGCAACACAGCGTGTCCCATCTAACGTTTGCCAAGCTGTTAAAGGAAATTTGTTGTTAAAAAGAAAAGGTTTAAAAAAGTCGCGGTGCAAGATACGATTATAAGAACTACGCTGCTGGGTCGTCAGAGGTCTGACGATCGAATACCGTAGGTCTTGAAAGCTTATCTGGCACTGTGCTTTTTAAATCTTCTTTTTTTAATTTGTTCGCATCTCCCACAAGATTTCTCCCACAAGTCATTTTTTGAACAGCTTGGCTAACGCTTATCTGAGAGACACTGCATACAGTAGCATACACTTTGCCGCGCACTGCTGCCACCGCGCGGCTGCTACCCGGTTGCTGTGACTCGGGAGACGCTCACACGGGAGAACGTACGAAGAGCTTGTGCAGAGAGAAGAGAGAGAGAGAGAGAGAGACACTGGCGCAACCTCCTCCACCAATCGGATGCAACCTGCGACACTAGTAAATGAGAGAGAAAAAGCGAGAGAGAGAAAGCGCGAGGAAGAGGAGGCGGTACGTTCTCAGTCATCCGACGGGCTCGCGGCGGGAGAGAGGAGGAGGAAGCGGCTGTAAAGAAAGAGGAAGGCAGGCGGAAAGAGCGCCCGCGCTGCGAGGAGGCGAGGGAGAGACCGGAGAAGTCTCGGGACTCTCGCGAAGCAAACAAGAAAGGGCCATTCACGCGTCGCGGGACGCGCGGCAAACATCTTCGGCGCAGCGGTTCGCGTGCGTGTGCGTGCGCATGTGTGTGTGTGCCATGATTTCCTATCTCGAGGTCGCACCGGGCAGGAAAGAGCACCGTGGTTCGAACTCGGCGCGGAACTCGTAAAGAAAGAGAGACGGAGAGTCAATCGGCTGACAACTGTGAAATCACGGCGGAGCGACCGAACGGAGTACCGCTACAACTGCGCGTAAGAAAAAAAAAAAGGACTCGGGGACTAGAGGACGACGAGGAGGGCCCGCCTTCGGCCACGACGACGTTCGCATGCCGGCCGCCAATGGAGACGGCGACAGCGGTGTTAACGGATTGCCGACCCTGTGCGGAGGAAATTCTGTGCGATGACGCTGTCTTCGAGGAGGACCAGATTGTGCCCGACTGCAGCTCGCCCGTCAAGACCGTCTGTATGTTCAACCAAGACCTAGTGCCTACTCCGCCTGCAGCGGAGAATCGCTGGAAAGTTCAGGTACGTCGACGGCGGATCGCGCGATAATTAGTCGCGGCGAAACCGTTAATTATCGTCGCGAAAATTGGCGATGCGGTCGGCGGAGCATTGGGAGAGGGGTCGTGGTATGGCGGAATCGCGATCGGTAACGAGTTGCGTCGCGGCTACTGCTTTTCCACAGCGCAGCCGGCAAGCGAACCCGATCGTAATCATGCAAAACACTGTAATTTTCGAAAGTGTATAATTCGGAAGACGTGTAAAAAATATATATATATATCCCGGCGCTGAGAACGCCTCTTAAAAAGTGAAGAGCTTCTTGGAACAGAGAAAATATGCTCGTGCTTTTGTGCATTTTCTTTCTTCATTCATTTCTTCGTATTGTTTGCATGTACAACTTTTTTGTAGATTAATACGTTTGTGTGTTTGTGGCGCGTATGTGCGTACTTAAGGGCAAATTTGTAATTAAGATTTTCTAACTGCGCTTAGGGACAGCTGGCCCTAATGTAGCCTATACGTTCCTATTTGTGCGCACTGAACAATAAAATTAAACTACAAAATCATGTTTAGTTCACTTGGCAACGACTGCACGGAGGACGACATCGAGCAGTTGTGGGCTCTTTACGATTACGCTCGTTACTAATCATACTAGACAACGTACGCAAGCGGAATTTGCATGATGGGGCGAGGTTTCGCGAGGAAGTGCAAATGAGTCGGGTGGTGGTTTTCTCAGGCAGCCGTGTGTCGGGAATAAGCGGACCACGTTTGGTGACAATGTATGTACGTTGGCATACAGAATTGGGCATGTGGCCTGGGCCCAAGAACACAACAAGACCATTTTCTAATGTTCGAACGGGCCGTCCGGAATGCTAGGTTGCAGTGACGCTGCGTGGCGACATACGGCCGACATAGTGCGGTCACTGCAGTATGCAGTAATGGGTCAGTATATCAGTGCTACGCTTCCAGGAGAAAGGAAGCGTAGCAGGGGGCGGCAGAAAGTTACGTGGGCGAATGAGATTAAGTTTGCAGGGACAACATGGCTACAATTAGCACATGACCGGGGTAGTTCGAGAAGTATGGGAGAGGCCTTTGCCCTGCAGTAGTGTAGCCAGGATGATTATGATGATGACAGTTTCGCGCGAGAGAAATTACGCTAGCGAATGATGTGAATTAGAACCGCACGCCATACGAGTTCCGCAGCTCAAGTATGTACATTATATTGTGCAGGTATCTTAAACCAACGCCCAAAAACTGCTCTTCGTCATACCGCACCTTTGGGATACCGCGGCGGTTCAAAAATACGGGACGCACCTGTTTTAAACGCAACTTATATCGTAGATATGAATATGGGGCCTTTCACTCTTGTTGGGTGATAAATTGTTGCCCTATGTTATTGTGCTATGTTATTTTATCCACCTGACTTCTCTTTGTCCACACGGACTCAGCCGTAGCACGGAGCTCACGCCGAGATTTGGTGGCGAGAGAATATTGAACTCCGTGCTTAACTTTACACGCGATTGATGGCGGCATGAGAAAGTTGCAGTTTCGCCCGAAAGCTGAAGCATCGATTACGGTAGCAAATTGGTAGGAAGCTATACAACATCGGCATATTAGTTTTATTGGCCGTGTAAACTTGTAAACATTCGTTCACTAAATAATTTAACAAGCGTGGTGTCACGCGCACACAAGCAAACATGAACGCATCTCCCTCGATGACCACACACACAATCGCTGTCAAAATGTTGCAGAGTGAGGAAGCGCGGCAGCAGCAGTGAGCGAATTGGGCTTCGGGCTGCCTCTCGCTTCAATGCGAACTAAGCGGCGAGAACACAGAGCTTACGAAGCTATCAGCACTTGGCGCACTCGATCCCCATCACAGCCCGCATGGCCACGCCATACGCAGCAGCTCCGGAGTAGAACGCTACAATAATTTAATTGTATATTATACATTTGCTATGGCAATAAGATTTGTGTGTGAGGTGGTCTGGTTGCTTGGGTATAGGACTGCATACGTATCAGATCTAAATGTCATAGTCTAGCCAAAAGCACTTTCTTTTGATTTAGGACAAATAAATCATCTTACAAATCGGAGCCAACCAGGGGCTTATGTAGCACCATGCAAGGTTGCCTTAGCGGGTGGCCTTGGCAGTATAGCTGGCACTATGACGTCGGCAGAGCAGAACATTAGCCATCACGAATAATTTGTAATCTAGGTGCTAACAAAAACGGTCACAAACGGAACGAGTATCACTTTTTCAGTAGCGACAGGCACACTCGAATAAAATGGAAAAGAACAAATGACTTATAATGTTTTAGCTAAGAAAAAAAGAAAAACTCGACACAAGCGTGACCAAGCAGCTCGAGCGCTAAGTTTCGTTTTTGCGCATTGATTACGTGTAAGGGAAACGCCCGCCAGGAGCCGTAATCGCGTTGAAATAAGAAAGATGGTTCGGCTTGTGTAGAGTTGTGGAGACAGACTGGGAGACGTCACCAGCTGACGTTTCTTGTGCACGTGGTTTCCTGCGCTTCTCAAGCGCGGAGTTTCAGTTTGCAAGAACAAAAGTGAGGAACTTTCTCGTGCTGCAGGACCTATGAGACAGGGACTTTCCGTGCGATTTGCAAACTTCTATGAGATCACCTCGTCAGTAGCTACAAACTTTGCATTGTCAGCAGCCGCATAACAGCGCTATTGAAGTATGTTAGTTTTTATATATAACTAATGTGCGATGAAATTAGAAGACATAGCCTGTTTTCTGATGCCCACCGTTCCCGATAATACTGTTTCTAAAAAATACCGGCCCGCGTAGACAAAAATCACTCGCACTAGAATTGTTGGTGTAAGGAGAAATTTCAACCAATCCTTATGCTAGTCATATCATTAGGGAAGGCGACCGGTCAATGGCAAAAGGGCACTTACGAATAAAAACATTTGTGTATTCGACCCCACATTGCTATCTCGAGCACTCTCGCGAATTTTTGGCAGTCTTCGTAAAAACACCCGACATATTGGTGACAGTGGTCACTCTAATGACGATCTTCACGTCTTGGTGTCACAGAAAACTTAGGATAAAAGTATTTTTGTTGTATATTTTGTTTACATTGTAAATATTCACTCAGACGATACGGAGTATAGGGGTTGTATGTATACGAGGAAAAGTTGTGGAGTCGACCGGATACGAGGAATATTACCGTTGCTAGTGTAATGATGTTTCGTCGAACTGCAATTTATTTTTGTTTGACGGAGAGAAAGGGGAGGCAACGCAGGCAAGTTAGCCCCTTGCACTATGCATATAGGGGAGAGGCAAGCGAGAAGAAAAAGAAATTAATAAAATGTGATGCGCGCGTATACTCACAACAGCGTTCACTGTGCATTCAAAAGCGGTCAAAAAGGTGTAATGTCGTAATTACACTCATGAAAACCTCACATTGCCGAGGGTCAAGTGGGAATTCTTCTCCCAACCGTGATGCTTCTCTATATTGAACAACGTTTTCAAAAGGTATGTGTGTACGATTTAGATTCTGAAGAACGCTTTAGTGGGTGTAATTATATTTACGGGAGCTCCTACTCCCCCGTCAGACCACAATCCCCCAGCACAAGGATTTAGGACACATTCAGTGCCCTATTGCACTATTCTCTGTACATGTCTCATCGAATTCGAACAGCAAAAGCGCATTCCTAATATGAACGCTGCATATTTTCAGTAATTTTCTTTCGTTCCTTTCTTTCCGTATTATCTTCTCTACGCGCACGAATTCTTAATGGCCATATAAGTAGTATTTAGAAAGTCTCGAACTTATTTCCTGCAATAAACGTATACGTTGAAAGTGAGCGCGCACGGAGCAGCCAGCCAATGGAGGAGGAGGTAGCAATAACCATCGACCTCATTGCAGCAATTTGCTAAAAATCTTTCGTATGTATCTTCGGAAACGCGATTAATATTCGTGTTGGATTTGACTTACTTGTACATCAATTTACGCTGATATTACGACGCATTCATAAGGTCCAGGGAAGCAAGCATTTTTTTTTCTATCGCGAAAAGTATTAATGTTCAGTGTGAGGTCCAAGTAGTGCCGCATTTCGCGTCATTGCACCTAACAGCGTTACACAGGGTGCGTGCCTTCTGGACACCTGGACATGCGATTCTCCATGCTAATGAACGGGCTAACGCGGTAGTCCAGCAGGTCACTATACCGGGCGCAGTTGGGAAAGCTGTCCAGCCTAGACGACACAGCAACAGAACCCGTTAAGTTCACTGAAGCCCTACAGCATCCTTCCCCCAGCGTAGGGTAGCCAACCGGACTCTTGTCTTGTTAACATTCTTGCCTTCCTTGTATCTCTCGCTGTCTCTGCAGCATTACAGACATAACATTTTCTTCGACCATACCATTCTCTGAATCGAGTAGAAGCTGTAGCCCGTGGCGACAACCACAAACTAATTCATTCCCCTGTCTCTTTGCCCTTCACCTCGTTAACCCTACGCAAGTGTCCCACCTTGGAACTCCCACAACCTCCTCTGACCAGCTCGCATAGATTTAACAGTGAACTCATTACAAGCTTTGAGTGAGAGAAAGAATATATGTCATTTTTAATTTATGACTACACATCCGGATCACAGACTCGCCGAAATAAATCGAATTTATTCAGACGCTCAAACAGAAAGGCAAGTAGATTAGAAAGTTTAAACTGGTAAGGAACTTTTAACTGCACTCCTACATTTCAAGATACATTCATAAGCGGAGAAGAATCCCCGATCCGCACATTCTCGCCCAGGGTAGTACGTTTACAGGGCACTCGTAGTAATTAGGCGCATCCTTCTGTTCCGTTCACGTAGCACACATTGGTTTAGTTCTGTCCCCCCTAAACCACCAAATTAAAGTGAACTTCGGTGGTCTTAGTGCGAAAACCACGATATGATTATAAGACACGCCGTATAGTGGGGGACTCCTGATTAATTTGACCAACTTGGATTCTTTGACGTGCGCCTAAATCTGAGTGCACGAGCGTCTTTTTTTTTTTTTTTTTTTTTTCATTTCACTCAAGTCGAAACGAGGTAGCCGCGGCCGGGATCCAATCCCTGACCTCGAGCGCAGTGTGATAGTCACTGGGCTGCCGCGGGCGATGACGTCAAGCGAAAGTCCTTGGGAAATACAAAAAAAAAAATGCTGTAAAGCGGCATCGCCGTGCATAAGGCTTTAGCAGTTTAGGAAAGGGGGGGGGGAATATATCTTGCAATTGTTGCATGTAGCTGCTGGCTTGAGAGCCCTGGCGCATAAGCGCCTTTGGTCGCGTATAATAATTTGTAGCCGCCTTTGCTCGTAGAAGTTGGTCACTCGCTTGCGTTTTCGCGAACGCCCACGACGCTAAAAGGTCCCACCTCGAATGTGGGTCTGCCGGCGTCTGAGTGTGTGCGCACCATTTCTCATCTGTGTCGCTGATAAGGATGTTTATTTACTTAATCTAGCTTGTCTGCATTTCATGTGCGCATCGCGCGTCGCGGCGGAAACACTTATCTATGCATAGAGTGGTCCACGGTCCCCCTCCGCCACCAGCGGTTTCTCTAAGATGGGGTCTTGTTTGAACGTCGCTGATAACCGTCGCGACATTTGGGCACGCAACACACTCTTCGTTCGCTATTGCTCTGTTTTGGAGACGTTCTTGGCGGACCTTCTCCACACTAACTCCTATAGCTTGTACATGCGAGATGAAGGTACCCTTAAGGTACTATAGTGGACTTAATGCCGGACTTTGCCAATAGTACGTACTGCGTAGAAACTTCACCAAACACACACACACAGACACAAACCTTCTACACGCACCCTGCTCTCGCCCGCCCTGTGCGTACAGCTAGATTAGTTGTTATTATACAAGCTGTCTATTGGTTGCAGCACTATCCTATGCTAAGTCATTATGGTGATACCCATAATACGATAGCTTTTCATAAATTAATGCGCCAGCCCAGTCAACCTGCCTCCGTTAATTTACTCAATAGAAAGAGTATGCATCCTCTGACCTCTTTGGAATCGAAAGAGACGTAGACGTCGACAAACCTCGCAAAGCTACGACAATCTATCGAGAAACTTTTACGATTTACCATCGACTCGTGAAAACAAGAAACCCACTCAGTTAATTCGTTAGAACGGCGCAGGAAGCAAAGTTCAAGTCACAAAGAGAGCAAGAGAAAAAAGCAGCATGGATTACGTGTGGAGGATCGTCCAGCTAAAGAACCGACTTCAATCGTAAATAACTGTTTCGATTCCGTTAGCACTTTGCGGATGAGCAAATAACTGCGTAACGTGCGCCACCCTAAGCAAACCACCCTGTCAGAAATTAATCTTGATTTTGTCATCGTGTCCATAGACGACATGCCAAGTGCACAATGCGCATGGCGCATTCAGTGAACGGATCTAAAAGCCTCAAGCGTCATGTCATAGCAAATATCGCAACGGTTGAAGGACACTTTACCGCACGCAATATACTCAGTAGGTAATCCTACGCCTCTTACAAACAGAAGCTACTCAGATGAACAATATTTTAAGCAAAGCTGTAATGAAATTTCAGCACCTGATACTGTAATATATATATACAGCATCAGGCGTCATTAGAGTGTCCCACGACATGGTAGTTTTCTACTGAGCGCCGCATAAAAACAAATTACTGTCATGTTACTTTGACCTCGCTATGCACAACCGGCACCTGACGTTACTGAGCACAACTGTCACATGTATGCGCTTATTACGACAAGATTATTAAGTTCGAACTAGGGTATATACAGAACTCGTTTAGCAGAATAAAGTTACATTTTTGCCATCATTCGCTGATTACGCGGGACTTGCCCGAACGGGACGTGGGCACCGATTTTGGCTGACCTCACCTAAGCTGCTCTCTAAACCACTTCTTTCAACCCCTTTCTTTGAACGAAACCTTTCTCTTTGTGCGGGTAAGTGTACGTGCGTACGTGTGTGCGTGTGTGGGCGTTTTTTTTTTTTTAAAGAGAACCAACATATAGAGTATAAATGTGATCTGCGCTAGCTGTTACACTAGAGGAAAAGAACAAGGAAACAGCAGTAGTACGAAATCTATGAGGGAATACAACGCTCAAGAGTTAAGGAAACGCATTCCATCAGATAGTTAATATGCTGTAACATTAGTAACTCCTCTTCATCATTCGTTTTGTTCAGATCATTAAGCGCGCAAAGCGCTTACGCTAACTGTGATAATGAATTCAACCAGGTTGATTAATGACGCCGAAGTGGCAACAACTGAGCGCGGGAAGAATAGCAGGAGCCTTTCTCGTCACAGTGACCCAGCTAGCTCAGGCAGCTGAGGTTGGACGCTACAGTACCTAACCCCCCGCAAGGGCACTGGGTCAAAATTGTGCCCGGTTACTTACGAGGAATGAGCACAATTCCTGTGCATATTTTGACTATAGTGCACACATTAGTGCAACACTTTCTTCGAGAATTGAAGCAGAGCATGATTTCCGCCTCACTAATGTTAACCATAGGCTCTTTGCATGCTCTTCGCTCAAGGTAGAATTCCGATAGGCCAACTACTTTCTTTTCTTTACTCGTAGAGGTGCATTTGAGCCCAGTCCTACAAGGTCTCAACAGGCTTTTGCGCAAGGAACGTTTCCCGTGATCTATATACGAGGGAGAGCTAAGATGTTGAGATTGCAGCTTTTTCCTACACGTTGTCGCAAGTTGTAAAATCGTCCCTTGCCCGCTGTCATCCCCTATCCTGCGGAGTACATTTCATGGCCGGGAGGCATTAGTCATGTGTGGCAAGCGTGCGAAGAAAAAAAAAAGAGAGAGAAAGAAAGGTGTCCTTGGAAGAGACTCGCGGAGGCAGTGGCCTCCGGGGCCAGAGCACGCCGACGGGAGACATCGCGCACGGCATGTGGGCCCTGCGCGTGCTACGGCGGTTCGTCATTTCCAGACCGTTCACACGGTTCTCGCCGTGTCGCCAGACAAATCTGGCATTGAAAGACACGCGTTGTGACAGATCGCGTCGTGACGAGCGCGTCGACCTGCCCCGCAACGTCTATATGTGAAACAAAGGAGGCGCATGCCTTTCGGCACCGGCAATGTTTGCTACATACTGATAGCCACGTAGAGTATTTCCACTAGACTGCAGCTGCCGCTTATAACTTGTCATACGGTAGCTAGCGAGAGAGAGAGAGAGATAAAGAAAGAGAGGCGGACTGAGAAATACGTTTTCAAATGAAGCTGGAAATGTTAGCTTGGCCGCAGGCCTGCTTGACTTGCTACGCTCCAGAGATGAAAGAGTGTGGGCTTAGGCAGCTGAAGGGTATCTCCCGTGACAAAACAGGCACTCAAGCTGTTCTGTTATTGTAATTTATTTGGTCGAAATTGGAATTGTTGCGAGCTCATCAAATCGCTGGCTTCTCCACAAAGAATAAATTGTTCTTTGATCAAAGCATGACAGCAAGAGGCAATATGAAAAAAGTTCTGGCAATAAAGCATACATGACAAACGTGCTTTAACAGTCAACATAACAGAGAGAGAGATAAGCACCAGAATGGCACATCCTGCAGTTTCTGCAATTACATAAGTCAGTGAATCAAAAAAAATAAATATTACTAGATAAATAAACATAAACATGCACACGAGAACACACCAAGTGTTAATACACATATACACTATCGCATTAAAGAAGGTTGTTATGGCTTCAAGAACACATTGCTGTAATAGCGAGTTACTCCTTGCCCTGAGCAGCTTTTGTACAGTGAAATTACGATCGTCAAGGTTAAATTTTTGTTCTATAGCTTCTCCGCAGCTTTCAAGCGATAGTAAATATCAGCATTCTGCCGACGTCCACACCATCATACGACAACGAACATATCAAACGCTAATGCCAGGAGGCGACGACACGTATTTTGCATTCGCTTCGGCACCGCTGCCTTAAAGAACAAAAAAATGCGGGGGGGGCGGAGAGAATAATGTGGCATTCGTTGCCTCCCCTGCAGTGAGCCATATTTATTCCGTATGTGAAGTTTCAGGGCATTTCACTGAAGAGGTCACGCGTATCTACTAAAGCCTAATTTATTTTCTCTCCTTTCACGACGACCTCTGAGGCCTTAGCAAATTGCAACGCCTCGTTAGGGCCCATATAACGCCCTACCACAACACTTTCACTTTCTCTGTCGCGCGAAAAATGTGAAAATGCCACAAAGGCAGTCATCCTCTTATTGCGGCCTTCTTTCTCTAGTTATATAGTAGAAGGTAAAAAAAAAACACATAGAAAACAAAAATGGAAAAGAAAACAGTACCTGAGCTACGTCTTATCTTGCCTTGTAACGGAAAAGAGGAGAAGGAGGAGAAGAAAGAGCTCGAAGAGAAAGGCGCCGAGACCCCAAGTAATGCCCCAAGAAGGGAGCCGTGGCCTCTTCAAGACAGCTCACGGGGCTCCCAACAGCGCCCGCCGAGATATTGTCAACTTCCGGGGAGCCGACGTAGTAGACCGCGTAGACCCTCGGCGCGAGACCGTTGCATCGGCGGGGAGTTCGAGCAACGGTCCGCCGATTCTCACGCTGCTGCCGGGCTGGGCTGTCGAGGCCCGGGCGAAGTCGAAAAGGAGGAGGAGGAGGACATAGGAACCTCAGAAGGAGACCTGTTGCCTGTCTCGAGCCGCTCGCCTGCATTACCCCGAGCCATCTTCGCCCGGAGCACGTGAGCAGGGGAAGCTCGAGAGAAAAGAATACAAAAAGGAAAGGGAAACGAGAGAGGGAAAGCGCGAGATAGTGACCGTGCATAAATTTAAATCCCGACGCGTATACGAGCTGTGTGCCGTACGTGCGTGTGTACACACACTCTCGTGTGGAATGGAAGGAGCCGTTCCTCCGCTTGCGGCTCTGTTTGCGCCAAGAACAATGCCCCCCCCCCCCCACTCTTCCCGCCGCTGCTTCAGCTATAGCCTCTGTTCCTACCGGCTTGCTGCGGTGCCCGTTGACGTGCGTCGTCTCTTTCTCCTTCTTTGACTTTCTTTTTTCTTCCTTTCTCCCTCTATGGGCGGCTTACCACGCTCGCCGCGGTTTTATTATCCATCCTTTTTCTGCAAGTTTTACGGCTCGGATGAAACGCACCGACGCCGGAAGAAGCGGAGGAAACCGAGCTCACCTCGCGCTCCGAACGTCGAAGTAAAAGCGATAGAAACGGATTCGGCGGGCGTAGGTCGGGACCGGGTCGTGAGGTGGTTGTCTCGGCGCTGGCGAAGGAAGCGGGAGGGCAGACACAGTCGGCGGCCGGGCGTTCGGCTACGACCCAGACAGAAGGGAAGACTGGAACTCGGGCACCGTGCGAAGCGGTGGAAGGTGAAAGTAAGGTCGAAGAGCAATGCTCCGGGCTTTTTTTTTTTTTTTTCGAGACAGGAAGGCGCGAACGCCAGGAGAAAACGTCACGTGGAACACCTGTCAGTTTATTTTTCTTTGCCCTTGCGTAGCTATTCGACTTCTTGGAACGACTGCCTTCTTCAAGACTGCGACGAGCTGTAAAACGCCGGTGAGAGAAATGCAAATGTGTGCCACGCCTGCAGGTATGCCGAGCGAGGTGACTATAGGTGACCAGTCAAGAGATACTAGATGCTACTTGCGCGCGCTATTGTTAGTGGTTGTGTCAACCACGCACGTCGTGTCATGAACGCCTGAGAGCCAATCGTGTGCCTACGCTGCAGTAACTGCTTGCTCTTCACCGTCCAAACGCCTCCGCTCAAGCCCTTATAGCCCAAAAGTGGCTTCTCCGTCGAAACACAGGCGCCTTAATCCCTTCGTGTGTCAATTCTGTGCTCCATAAACTTTTGCTGGTGGATGAAGTCTCTCCAAAGACAATGAATGGGCAGGGGTGGACCTTACACATTCCCTGCACCTTGCGCGGGGAAGACCCCGTGAACGCCTGAAGACCCCGTGAGCACACCAAAGTGTTCTGATCTGGCATCTACAGCGGAGAAGGAAAAGGAAATAACTCTATTGACAATTAAAAAAAAACATACACTGAGGCTCGTTTGATTTATCGAAACCGTATATTATCAGAGTTGGAATTTTACCGCTCTACTGAAACTAACTTTTATTTGAAATGATCAATGGGTTCCAATGAATATTCACGCATGGCTATCGCCGCCATTTCTGTATTTTCGTCGGTATTCTTTTGCACGCGTGAGCGACATCCAATGTATACTCTTGCTTGCCTGCTGGGTAAGACGTTTCAGTGTGCAGTGATAAAGCGAAAACCCTTGATTGACGGCTGATGTGTCCCTATTGCGCAGGAAAACCTTCGGCCTGGACCGAACAACATTGGCTGGCAAGTTACCAGGCACCGGGACCCTGCGTGGCAGAGCAGATATCGGGTGAGTCAGACTATATAACTGGGCATGTAATAACACCTTCGATTCAGACTAGATGCCCGCTCCACTGAACTGCTTTAGTGTTTATCAGTCCTGTAACCGTTACTTCAGATAATAGGTTCGAAAAAATATTTCGACATCTTTTTCAGAGGCCATTGGAATAATCGAAGATTTATTCGGTTGCCGGGATGGTGCAATGCAGCTTACACTGAGCGGCAGAGAGGTTCTTACAGGACGCTTATCGATATGCATGCAGCTTGTACTATACGTCACCTTGCAGGGCACGTTATATCAGGGGTAGTATTCTTTAGGAGTCCACCTAGTGGACTGTCCATTTCAGCCGCGGTTGATTGGCTGGGGCCGCTCGTCTCCTCCTCGCTCGTACAGCTGCATCCAATCAGCAGTGGTCGAAATGGACAGTCCACTAGGTGGACTCTTACAGCATAACACCCCTCCCCCCCCCCTGGTCTCATTGTCATTGCAAGCGATAAACAAAGCCTACGCCATTAGAGCGCGTTTGGCAACACCAATGGCGTTGTTTATAATCTCTCCCGATGTGAGACGCGACTGCGTGCAAGGCTAAGCGAACAAAAGGCCTATATCACCGTGGCACTTGTGTTCGAAGAGGACGCGCAACAAGCGCTCGATTCGGAGTTCCCGTTATATAACTTAGGCGCGACAACCGCTCCACACGAGCGCCGAGCAATGGGTGGGAAAAGGGATGCGATAGAAATGTTCGTGATTTCAGTGGAAATGGAACGCGCCGCGATGTAATATGTCGAACGCGTGTATAGGCGTACGGGGCCAAGAAAGGCGACGTCCCCGTTGTTGCGTAACCGAGTGTTTTTACGTACAGTACGGCGGGGTCGGTGGAAGGTTGGCGGCCGCCCGCGAACAGCTGCGAAGCCCCGTTTTCTCTCTCGCTTGGATCCCGCGGGGAGGTTGCGGCAGTGTGATGAAAAGAGAAAGAGAGAAATAAGGAAAGGGGACAGAAAAACTCTACTTGCAGCGTATAGTCAGTGGAATCGCAGCGCGCTAGAAACTAGAAGAGAAATCGAACACACCGTACATAGCATAGTGCTCCCGTTTGGTTCTTGGAACATCGTTTTCTCCACACCCGCCTCTCTCTTTCTTTCTCTCTCTCTTGTCTGGGTAAGAGAACCAATAAAAAAAGCTGCGCGCGCAGAAAAATTTCCGCTTAGCGCACGCAGCCTTCAGTCTCCGTTTGTTTACGGCCTCTGGCTTTTTTGTGCCTCGACCCGCTTGCTTACGTTCTCTGCCCATTCATAAAAAAGAGGCTGCGACCACCATTTCTTTCTTTTCTTTTCACCTCCCATGCGCTAGCGATCGACGCTGCGTTGTTCAACTGCGCCTTGGGGGGGTCTCTTCTCGCTCTCTCTCTTTTTCTTGAACTCTAGCCTTCATGTTCCTCTCCTCCACTTCTCCGCTGGGCGCCCTTTAAAGCTATGTCGTAACTTTTTCTTATCCGCTCGACCCTCAGCAATCCCCCGCCAGCTTGCGTTCTTTTTCTTCTTTTCCTCGTGCTTCTCACTTTCCATTGAACAAGCGGCATGTTGCTTCAGTCGACTTTTTTTCTTCCTCCAAATTTCCTCCTCTCTTGAGCACCACCTCGACGACTTCGCTGAAGAAAGCTACCTCAACATAGAGCAGTCTTAGGGGTCACAGACCACAGCGTGGGTTTTATTATTTTATTTTTTTATCTCCATTTTCTTTTCCTATCTCTCGCAATACGGCCGCCGTACCTGGCGGCCGTAATAGAAAAACAAAAATCTTGCAGAAGGAGAGTAATAGTAGTATAAAATAAAAAAGGGGGAAGAAGAAGCAGAACCGAGTCAAAACACAGCTCGCTGAGTTGCTCGCTGCCGTGCATTGAGACGCCGTCCGGCCTAGGAGCAGAGACCGCACGTTCAGGTCTGCTGCTGTGAAGCGGGAGAGAGACCCCGTGACCCCGGAGGAACACAACATGTCTAGCGAGGAATAAAAAAGGCGCGGGGGGGGGGGGGGGGAGTGGGGTGGTTACCCGCGTTTGATATCGCGTCGCGGGAGCACGTTCTGCATGCAGGGTCTCGTCCTGCTTCTAAATAAAAGAAGAGAGAAACGGGAGATGAAAAGAAAAGGAGTCGCTTCGAGAGCGGGCGGTGCACCTCGCTCGTTGTGTCGGGGTTGGCGCGGAGTACGCGGCGTCAGATGGCAGGCAGCGCGCGCCCCGCACGTGCACCTGACACGTTGCACTATAAGGCCTCCCCCGCGATCCGCGCTGCTCGGGGTCAGAGTCCCGAGTTGACCTCCTAGGTCAGGAGCCAGGGCGGCGACAAAGGGGACCCGAAACGTGCTGCGCGTAACCCCCCTTCTCCCGACACACACACACGCACACACGTACCTCCGCCACCTCCTACACCGGTCGCGACTTGCGCAGTCCGAGCTGGGAAGCCCGTGCGGACTCTACGATAGCCGCACGAAGGCTACGGCCGCTGAGGGTTGCGCTTACGGAGACTTTTCTTCCGGTCAGCAAATAGTTTGTAGCCTTCCAAGTGAGGTTTCCGCGAACGCCGGGCAAACATTATAGTACAGCGCAAAGTAAGACAGGTCTTATCAGTCACTATAAAACCAGCAGATGATGCGATACCTCGCTCTGAAAAGCTGAAAACTCCGTTTGCACTGTCGCGCATAAATATTCGAGCGTTGGTGCATTGAGTCTACAGATTATGGCGACGTCGTTGCGAAAAACACGTAGGTTTACGGTCTTTGTAAAGAGTGCTTGCTTGATTAGTTTCTCGATCGATTCTTTGATTGACTGACGGGGTTTACGGGCACTCCGGACTGGGCTCCCAGGTCTCAACGCTGATGGATAATTGACAGAAATTCGTAGCGTTAATCACCCCTTCCAGCGGTCACTATAGCTGGAAACGCGCGCTGCAACGGCGTTTGTCGGGTGTCTATAGTTACGGAAGTAACTATTTGTAATGTATACAGTCGACGAGATTTATTATGCGGGCACATCACGCATGCACCCGTACGATTATTCGCGTCATAATTTTTTTTTTAATGCGTGTCTGCGAGAACTAGCAGCGGCACACGTGGTGGCTCACGTGCCTAAAGGACTAGTTCTGTGATAAGAATAAGGTTCGTTCGCTTTATTAACCCCACAAAGCCCGAGCGCCAGCCCGCATCAAGGAAGATTAAAACGACTTGTTCGCCTTTATTTGTCGCCATGGAAAGTACGTTCGCACTAACATAAAAGAAACAATGATGTGCTATCTAGCAATATTTACTGTAGTAATGAATTCGTAATTGGGCTTCTGGACTATCAACAACTGACACTTTGCTCCAGCGTATCAAAAGCAGTTTCCCGCTCTTACATCAGTATGTTGTGGTATCAAACTCAGGGTATCAAAAATGATATGTTGGGCTCTGTGGTGTTAAATTCAACACTCGAGAGGGAAAGAGAGACATTCTCAATGAATGCTAGAGATGTCTGCCTGGCTTAGCACGCTCTCCAGACGACAAGGCTCGCAATTGCCCATTCATATGAGCGTACACGCACGCAACACACACATGCAGACACTGTAACACCGTAACCGCATGCGTAACACACTGAATTTCTGACCTGCAATGGCACTGACCAGAAATCCACCACCAGAAACAGTCATTCATTTACGTCACCGTCTGTGGCGTCACGTCTTATATCGAATTTAGGAGTCCTAGATTAACGGCGCACGCTCTGCGAGTTGGTGGGGGAACGGTAAAAAAAGTAAACGTATCTGAAATGACTAGTTCGTTTGTTTATTAATGAATCAGCAAACGGGAAAAAAAGGCAGCTAAGGGTCGGCTGTCTCAATCAAAAATTAACTCCAGTGACTAAGGAATGTGTGGAATAAACAAAACAAAATAGAGAAATAAATAAACCGAAATTAAGGAAATAGAAATAGCGGTACCACAGAGTATCCCTGAATTCCGCGGCGTAGCTTCCTGTGCTACGACATGCAATCGTCCAGTCACAGCGAGCGTTACCAAAATAGTCTTGATTTGTACAGTCACGCCGTAAGAAAGAAAGCAAAAGGAATGAACCAAGTAATGTTGATTCCTTCTTCCCTTAAATGTCTTCATCATTTCCTTCCTATCAGATCAAATGCCTTAGTGTCATCGGTTTCACATCCTACTCTGGAACAGGATACGGGAAATATACAAGTAAAGCGTGGGCAGACACACTCGAGGACCATAAAATAAGAGAGAGGGAGCATTGTCCTCCCGTCTCCGCCGCTTCCCGGCGCCGAACGGCGCGGCTTCGCGAGATCCGCGTTTCCCATGGTCGCGAACCGCTCGATGCGCACCGGCGACGAGGACGCATCCTTCTCGCGGACGCGGGCGCAAGTCTCCCAAGAAACACGTGCGTCACATTTTCGCGCGGTTTCGTCTTTCTCGCTAAGACGAGGCCAACCGCTGGGTCTTTCTCGCCCGTCGCCCCCCCCCCCCCTCCTCAGTTGCCCTATGCGTCGTCCGAGCGCACAACTATAATACCAGGCTGACACACGAGAAGACACAGCTGCGAGTGTTGGGTTTCCGAGAGCTCCCCATTGTTAGCGCCTGTACAAACTCTCTTCTTCGTTATTCTTTCGGCATCCCCCTTACCCTCCCTCCTCCTCTGCCCTCCACTCTGGTGCCATGCTTTTTAAAGTTTAGCTAGATTAGTGAGCTGCATTTTTGGAATAACGCAAAAGGACAAGAGGGATACTTGAAACGACGCTAGGAGCCGAACGACGAAACGGAAGATGATAGCGGCATGTTTAAAGAGATGGGAATAGGCGGCGGCGGGGGATGATGCACAGGAAACTCGGGAAGCTGATATATTACATACAGCTTAGGTTAATAGGAAGAAAGGAAGTTGACGGCGTAATGCGAGGCGTCGAGCGTCTTGGCGGACTGGTTGGTTCACTTTGACGAATGTTTTGGTCATTTCGCAAGCCGGGGAAACGACAGCACCGCAAGGAGACGCACAAAGAAAGTTCAAACGCGGCTTGAACTTTCTTAGTATGCCTTCCTGTGTGTTCGAGTTGGCGGCTTGAGCATTTAGCAAACATTCGTTTTAGTGTAGCGCGTTAAAGAGAGATAGCCGCTGGTCTGTTAGAGCCGTTCCAAGCGAAGCGAAACGCGCAGCGTCTCAAGGAACAGAAAATGGCAGGGGCAAATTCCGAAAGATACGAAGAGGACTGTGCGAATATAGAGTAGAAAAAGCTGGAAGTCGAGGTCTTATAATATATTAATAGAAATGAATTGATGGAGGTCATATAATGCGTAGAACATTTAATGTACCTGAGATCTGTAAGAGTAACAATGCAAGCGCCAACAGAAGTGAAACACAGTAGTGGGTGGCAGGGCATTAGACGGAATGCTAAGATTAAAGCTTTTGCAAACATTACAGTAGGAGCCAGCTGACGTACACAGGAGAGATAGTTAAGTGGGAATGCCTGGGAGCGAGATTCGGACATTATTTGTGGTGTCCCCGATTTGACAACGTTCGCTCGGAGCTAAAAATGCTTGCCAGTGAAAACTGATGACAATACCTTCCACCGAACGTAAGCACAGATTCTACCTAGAAATTGGTAGGAATGTTGCCTCCGGTCAAAAAGAAAAATGTCCCTAATGCAGAAATCCGGCTCGAAATCAGTGGCGTAATACTGACGTCAACAAGAGTGGTTCAGAAATAAAAGCAGTAGTTTGTTCATCGTTACCTCCACTAATAATGGAAATTCTTCCATCACAGGCGAGCAGATACAGTTTTGAAAGAATCTAGACTAGAGAGAGAGAGAGAGAGAGAGAGAGAGAGAAACTGGAAATATTGTAGACTGATTCTGTGTTTCCGTTCAGCGTCCATATTGAGCGAATTCCGGCTAAGCAGGAAGGAACAGTTAGCTTCTTGCGGCGCAGCTCTTGCGCCCACAAGGGAAATCAGCCGTATTTATTCGCGTCCGGTTTTCCCCTTCACGTCGTATACGTGCGAAGGCTCTGTGACGAGTAAACAAAAACCACGTGCTTCTTGTCCCGCGCGGTCGTATCTTCGTCGCGGTGATAAGGTCTCTTCGACCGCGACTCGCCGATATCTGCACCACGGGAGCACGTGAGGCCGACGGGTGCCAACCTTGTTTGTGCGAACCATCTCGGCCGCGGCGAAATCGGCAATAAAAACCTTCTGGAGATTACTTATGCGTCCTTCACAAGCATATGCTATCGATATGCAACTTTACTCGCGCAGCGGTGACCACTCCGTCGAAATGGCCGCCAGAAACGTAGAGAAATCAGTCACAGGACACTCGAGATGAGGTCGAACGTTTTCATTTCTGCCCTGTAACGAACTTCCAGGGACGGCCGACGAGCCTTAATTTCCTCCCGTCGACCCATGCAGGCCCCGCGTCTTTTGAGTGCGACCCTTTCGCCGGAAGGCAGGCATGCGCGGCAGAAGGAAGCGGCGATGATGTGCGCGGTCTTTCGTCTTGAGCACTTGCGCGCGGTCGACCACCGCCGCCGCCGCCACGGAGCTTGCGTGTCGGCCTCGCTTGTCTCGGCGCGATGATTGCCGCCGCATCCCGCCGACGTAGTCGAGAGACGTCGGCGGCTACCAGATGCACGCTTCAGCGACTCGCCATATGGAGCGAGCAGCTGACGTCACCCGTCCGGCGCCGCGAGCTTCGATTCCGAGAGGAGAACGTCGCCGTTTGCTCGGCCTGCCGCGGGCGCGAAGTGAAAGACGGAACGTCGTTATGCAAGTGGAAAAACGAGCCAGAGGAGACCGGGGGGGGACCGGGAGGCACGAGGAAAACGGAACTGCACTGACGCTTCCGGCTGAAAGGATTGTGAATGAAGAAGCCGCGGGCGGCTCGGCGCTCGCGCGGAGAGAGAAAAGTAAAAAAAAAAAAAGCCTTCGCCGGGCTACACACACGCACAGGGCGATGCGTGCAAGCGATAAAATCCGCGCAGCGAGGGACGCACGCGAGTCGCGGAAAGGAAAATGTCCCAGGAGACCGGAATGGCGCCGTTGGGTCCACCGACGGCCCTCGTAGTCCCTCCCGGAGCGAAAGCGTCAGGATGACGAAGTGCCACTATACCACCACCACTGCTCGGAGACTCGTTGCGGCTCTGGTAAACTGTACGGGGCTCGACCTCCTGCTGCCTTTTTTTTTTTTTTTCTGCGCCGCGCGCGTATACACACTTCCTTCTTCCTGGCGGTTCCGCAGCGGCCTGCAATTTCCCGACGTGCTTGGCCACGTGCGTGCGTAGAGTAATAAAGAAAGGGGAAAAAAAGCGATAGCGTGTGTACGTGCAAAGTAGAGGAACGCACAAAAGGGTGGGAAGGGCTTGCGCTTAGGCTTCGTTATACAGAGGAAAGTCTCCAGCCCGGGGAGCCCCGGGTGGGCAACACGCGATGCTATTCGTGCAGCCCCGGTACACTCTTGTTGACCGAACGTGCTTGCACGCGGGGCATACGGCATCGGCGTTGTCCAGCCCGAACCGTTCTCGCTTCCTCTCCGCCACCAAATACTCTCGCTGCCATTCACGAAACGGCGAACAGAAGAACGCGGCTCGTTTACGTGTCCCTTCTTTTACTATACTGCCCCGTTTCTCCCCTCGCTGTGGCATGCTAGTGAACTTCTGTCGTACCGTAAAGAACCGCATGGCTTCCTGGAAAGCCATCCTCCAGTTTTATGTTTTCTTTTTTTCTGAGCGGGGCAACCCACAAACACACTGACCCTTTTCCGTTCTTCGTCTTCCGCGCACAGCGGTATGCCCCCGCTGCCCGTCCGGGCAGAACGGACTGGGAGATCCATTGTCGCTTTCCGGTTCGTCTTTGCTTTCGCTCTCAGCGTTGCCATTGGCAGCAACGCGCAAGGTCAGCCGGGGCCTGAAAGGGCTGCGCGCTGTGCGGACCCCGTGGCCGGCCGCTGCAGCGGCAGAGCGCCCTTTGTACCCGTGCCGCGTCCTTGAACGACGGACAGCCGAGTGTGCCCCCCCCCCCTTTTTTTTCTTAACTAAATACTTTTATTTTCTTCTTTTCGGTCTTCGGCCGCCCCCAGCTGGCCGCTGGGCAGCGCGTTCTCCCTTTGTTCCGCCACCCGGCGAAACTGCCCCAGAATCTTTGGGCCAAACCGGACCCCGAGCCCGCAGCGCCAGGTTTTTCAGCCAAGTCCCGCGTCCCTTTGGTTTCACCGAGATCACCCTTTTGGGGCACTGGCGTGCGGCGTTTCCCCAGAGGAAGCTCACCACTCTCACCCACGCGTGATAAAGCGCGAAACGCGCGGTGGAGCCTGCTCAGTTGAGAACGACTGACGCATCATTGATGTGATTTTGAAGGGACGAGTGCGCAAAAGAGACCGCTGAACATTCCGAACTGCGCGCCCTTCTAAATGGCACAGTATACTACCATCGCATGAACGCCTCCTGTTGGGACGCGATTTGCTTCCCGTGATTCGAGAATTCGCAAAACTGCGTGTATGCGATTGCTGCAAAATCGCGCGCCTGGCCAGCAATCCAACTACCATTGGTCCTTATACGAATAAGATTTGTTGGTAAGGGCTGCTTGTGGTTGCTCGGCCGTCCTTAGGTAATATCGTTCAATATCGCGATTAGTCGGCTCCATCTTGCGCGAACCACTGTAGCGCACGAGGTGCTTCGTGCATTCAGCGGAAGAACCCTTGCGAATCCGTCTACAGTGTTTTTAGCGGCAGATAGTCACAGGAGACGCTTCTGGAGGTGGACGCACTGCTGTTTTTACTGGGGCATCTGCTGCCTATAATACAGTTGAAGGAGGGAAAGGTAGACACATTCTGGATCATGCGCACTGCTTAATCGTCCTTCGCAGAATGATTTCACTACATAAGCTCTGTGGCGCAGAAGTGTTTTGACAAACTCTCTGCGCTGAAACCTTCCGCATAGAGGAACCAGTGCACGCCCTTGGTACAGGCGGAATCACGACGTACCTTTGGTCATTAATCATGCGCAGGCATGTTGGTAACATCGAGAATAAAACGAGAGGATGGAGTGCGTAAGGAAAGGCTACAAGCAGGTTGCCGCCAGGAAAGGCCGCAGGTCAGCCAGCATCCGTAACGAAGATTCGCTAACCTACACTTGTTTTACGAGGAAATCACGGGCAAGAAGGATAACGCGACATAACGTAAGAGTTCATGAGCTTTGAGAAAGCATACCAACTGGACTGTTCACCGCTGTGTCACATATAGATGGTTTCTTCGATCAGTTGGGTAACTAAAAACACAGCTAATCTTTTCGTCTTCGTCTGGATCTTTCAAACAACTATGTCACGACCCGTAGCCGATTACGTTTACCGCCCGAGTCTTCCCCTAGATTTCTGTGTTATCCTCCATCCTACGCAGTAAAAGCTAATGACTGCTACAGAACTGGTTCTCCGTGTAGCCCGCCTCCTTACTTAAACTCGGCGCGACAGTTTGTCTGCGCACTGCGACCTGTCGTTGTTTTGCGAAGATACGCGGGGCAGCGCGCTTCAAACTTCGTATCTGACGTTACGCGCGCTTCGTCAAGTAACAACAAAAGAACGCAGAACGAGCGATCTGTCTCGTCTCGTCTCGCGCGCATTTCGGAAACGCGCACACCGGGGGTCCCGCTCTCCTCGCGTAACCCCCAACGCACTCACGCGGGGCCGTGCTCTGGCCTTGACAGAAGCGCGGAGAACAAACCGCTTCAGAACCCTGAGAATAATAATGAGCCGAGGAAGGTTGCGGTGGCAGCAGAGCAAGAAAAGGGACGATAAAGATAGAAAGAACGAATGAATGCTCTCTCGCTATTTTCGCGGTAGTCTTACAGAGTGGGACGAACGGGTCAGCTCCGCGCGCGCAGCCACCTTGTCTCGTAGCCGACAAACACACGCGAGCACGCACTCTCGAGGAGGCCGGCCCCATGTAGCGCTGGTTGCGTGTCTCGAATGCGAAGTGCCTCTTCTCAAGCCGAGGTGCTCTGGATTCAGGGAACGCGGCGGCGGTGGCTAGCTAGGCGCCGAAACAACGAGATGATGTACGAGAAAAGAATTAAAGAAAAGAAAACGAGCTCGAATGAACACGGCGTAAGAGAAGAAAGAATTGCTTTCCGAAGATGTGTCACCTCCTCGATCAGCACTCTCAACGCACCGTGTCGGGAGCTTGGGGGCTCTGCACCAATGCTTTGCGTTGAGCTGCCGCGTAAGCGATGGCGCGTTTCCGGTGTTTCGGCAATGGAAGGGGGGGAAACGGAATGAAAGGAGGGGGGGGGGGGCTACGCGGGATGGAAGAGAACATCTTGCAAGGGCAGCGTTTAGTGGCGGCGGGTTTGTGGTGCTGAAGGCTGCAAACGAATTGGCGAGCAGTTGGAAACTAAACGGAAAGCAAAAGCGAACTCAGAAGCGAGTGTGCAGGGAACTTGTATCGGAGGCAACGTTTCCCGCTGCGTCGAATTAATGGCTCGGCATTTTTGGTTGTTTTGCGGTGGCCTGTCTTTTCTGTTCATTTCTTCCTCTCTTTGGAAGCGTCATCCAAGAAGGAGCCGCGTTGCGACATCGGCTAATGTCTGCGGCTTTGGCTTCGGAAGCAGGCCCCTCGGGAGGCGCGAGAAATAAGTGCCGGCGCTGAGATGAAGTGTGGAACGCGTGCCAAACACTGTCACGCCGCGGACTTGCCCGCGCGGCTATCAAACGCGGAAACGGAAAACAAACAAAAAAAAACGCAAAAGGCAGCTTTCTGCCCCCTAATAATGTATTGGCGTGAGCGCCCGCGCTGAAATAATATCACCAGTCGATGCCATTTGCGGCTCTAACTTCGTATAGCGCAAGAGGGGCGAAAGCCGAACAAATATACATTGTAGAAGCCTTTACGGCTCCCTTTGTTCCGTTTATATTCGCACCATAGCTTCGAATTTAAATACCTTATCAGTGACGTGTACGTGCTGAGGATGCCGTGAGGCTGCCGGACGTTCTTGGCACTCCATGTGTGGCTGCTCGGGACTGAGAAAGTTGCCTGTACAGCCCCGCAAATCGCAAGGTGGACACATGAGACTCCAAAATACAGTTCTGGTTTCAGGTGCATACCGGTGGCACCTGCTTCTGCCAGTGCTCGTCTGCGCTAAGCTTGTACATCGCGTCATCATTCATTCATCATCGGAAGCGGTATGCTAGGCCAGGGCCCATATAACCTAGCCATTCACTTCGTTCCATTCTATGCTATAAGCTTATTGACCGCCCACCGCTGGCGACAAGCCGAACCTAATCGTACCGTAGGCGGTGCTCGGACCACTGACGAAGCGCCGGAAAGGAAACCCCCCTTCGCTCTCGGTGCAAGAAAGAAACTTGTCCCTCTTCAGGACAGCGACGTATGACGTGGGCACTGAATGACTCATTAGCCGTGATCAGGCACTCATTGCTGCTGCTCGACGTTTTATTACCGGCCCCTGATTCATAGCTCCCAATTATGAATGTACGAAGGTCAAGGACGTGTGCCTCCAGCTTTCGCTTGCTGAATTCGATATTCGCGCTTGCCACTCGAAGAACAACCTCAGCTGTTGCCATGGTCATATTTTTTAAAACACATATTGCTTAAATCTGGGGAATAGAAGCGTGCAGCTGGTCCCACTGTCGGCCCACTAAGCGTTATATGCCGGGTATTATTTTTTTCTTCCTTCAGATTATGAAGAACATTTAAGTATCGCTTGTGTGAGATAGAAAATTGATCCGTATTACTCGAATTGAGATGTACATTTACATACACGAGAAATGTAAATTCCTATTCATTTAATTAACAAAAGTTAATTAATCAAGAAGTAACTGATTACCTTGCTGCTCATATTGCAATAGATGAATTTGAGTTAGTGGGCTATAGTGGGCTCACCTGAGAATTCGTTCCACTTGGAACAAATCTCAGGATGACACTAGTTTCGAGATATTCATTCCCCAAGCGGGCGGCCGAGGACATTGGCGTTCCAGTTGCTTTTGTGCTTCAATACATACACCGGCATTTAAAAAAAAAGGAAAAGAAAAGGAAGTAGCTGGAGGAACAGTGCAGGCTCACTGCAGGTTTTGTGGCTCATACCTCTAAGACAGGTGTAATTATCAAATTTCGTTCCAAATGGATATGCCTTGTTAACTCCCCGGCTACAATTTGTTACTCGCGACACGTGTCGTAAAATGACTGAATAAGAAATTATTATATATTTCATTAGTCAAATATGCATTTTGGTTCATTGTTCAAACGATCTCTGCCTCTTCGATCTGCCTAATTCAAGAAATATATTATTGTGATATCTACCACAAACAATCAAAAGAAACAATTCCGCATAGCCCATAAAAAATTGTATGATACCTTATATGCCGCAATATTATTAAAGCTACTCTATGCACGTGGCATACATGCGGAAGGGCCAGTATAGTTACGCTGTTGTATCTATCCTTTGCGATCTACGTTGTAGCCTTGTGGATGTTTTGGGGGTTTAGTGGGTTAACAAGTTGAATGCAAAGAAAACGCGCTCTGCAGGTCATCTTGATATACCTAGGACTAAGCGGAGTGCCGTTTCACATACACGTTTAAATGTCGTAGCATTTGATAGGCTATGATCGCGTGTCTGTTCCTTGTCTCTCTCTCTCTCTCGCTGTCTACTTTAACTTGCGACCCCGTCCGTTCCGCAGCGTAGGCTAGCGAACCGCATTTCCCGTTATGGTTAGCCTCCCTTCCTTTCTCCTTCCTTCTGTCACTCTCCCCTAAGTCGAAGATGGTTCCAGGGCCCCTGCCATTGGTGACAATACACTGACGTCAAACAGCATGGCAGAGGCCGTAAGCATACCTAATAGTGAAAGTTAAGTATCACATACGACCTAGGTATCAGAGAAAATATGTAATTTCGCAGTTCTGATTGGTCTGCATAAGGTCTATAACAACTACCCTCGTATTTCACGCTCAAAAACAGTCACCACAGTAGTCAGCTTATAACTCCAACCGCAGGGCAAATGCATCTCCCCAAATGTCTCGGGCTACCATTGCTTGTTCGACGCAAGCCGAGATCATAAGAGTGAAAATTTCTTCATCTCATCAATCCCGCCATTTCTGCCGCCCTCATCTGGTTTTTCCCTTCCCTTCGATCCACACGTTAAATCAATCAACTACCTGTTACCTGTTCTGTGTATTGCTTCCTCTTATGTCAGCTATGATTGCCACTTTTGATTCCTAGTCTATACTACATGCCTTAACATTACGCCTGTTATCTTGCATACCATCGATCGTTATGCTAAAGTTTAGCTTCAGCTTCAGTTTCTTCGTTAGCCTCCTAATTTTGGTCTATAGGTTATGCCACAGGTTAATGCTGATAGAGTACTACGAAATACAGCGAAGCAGTAACCATGGTCGTCATCGTCGTCATAATAAATCATCGCCGGCTTAAGTCCACTGCAGGATAGGATTAAGAAGACGCCCTCCAGTGACCTCTATTTGACCCCTTTCCTACGTCAGTCGTCTCCATTGAGCTTGCAAAATTTTCTAATCTCATCGTTCCATCTAATCATTTGCCATCTTCGAGCGCGTTTGAGCGAAACACGGCCGATTGGAAAACGGAAACAGCGAACGGGCCGAGCTGTGTACGAGAAGGCGAAGCAGGATGTGGCAACGCCACAACACGCAGACTCGCGCGTAAGCGCGACCACATAGTGCGCAGCCTTTTCTTGTTTAGCCTAAACGCGGCGGCCCATCTTGCGGTCGTCCACGCGTCGTCCAATGCAGGAAACGGCAGATGGGCCCGAGTACCCACGCGTGTCGCCATTTCTTGGAAGCTCGCGGTCGCGAAGCGGCGTTCCATGCGGTACAGGTCACCCAGGGCTCCCCTCTCGAAGCCTGTTATGAGTAGCCCTTCGAGGTCGTGTCCCCCGCCGTGTTGAACAAGCACGACCGCCCACGCGACTGAACCGTAACGTTTGTTTGGCGTGCGCCCGCGCACGCTTAGCAATCCTGCCTGCCGCTTTCTCAACGATCAACTCGTTCTCTTCTTCCGGTCTTCGCCGGCGTTGCCTCGGAGAAGCGCCGCGAGCGGCCAGGTGTGTTATTTGACTCAGTCGACGTGAGTCAGGGTGCACTTATATATTGGCGCAGCAGAAGGCGCGGTCTCGTCGCTCGAAGCTCACTTTGGCTTCAGGCTATCTCGGTGGTATGTGAGTCACTGATAGGAGGAGGAAGTTTGAAGGTCTGCCGTGTTTGCCGCGGTCAGATAACAACGTCTTCTCGCTGAGGTGGCTCTGCCATTTCAAGACCCGCGTTTAGAATTGTTCGTGATTCGGTTGCATGCAGCAAATGACAAAGTTGTTGAGGTTAGTGTGTGGTTAGTGGGACAATCTTGATTGGCCTTGCAAATAAACAACGGAAGCTCTAAGCGTAAACTGGTAATTCCTACGAGTAAGGTGAAAGACCTTGTTACCTCTTGGTCGTTACTGCGGCGAAACAGCGAAATGCTTTGACCTAGAAGCGCTACACCACTTGCGCCCTTTCCCGTTCGGGCTGAGTAACGATTGCTCACGCACCACTCGGCTTTTTTTAGAACAATAATCCTAGATAGTGCACATTGTCTGTACAGACTTATCGACTGCACTGCCTTCTCAGAGAGTGCTCTCAATTTGGCTATTTCAAAAGAGGGAGAGCGATAACAGTAAATGAGAGAGAGGTTAACCAGAGGATATAACCAGTTGGCTAACTTGTATTGGGAGAGGATAAAAGTGGGTACGACAGATGAAAGATAAAAAAAAAGACTAAAACGACTCGGATTCATAGAAGTGTTTGTTAGCAGCCAATCACTAGCAGGGAATAGCACAACACGAACGAAATAAATTAATGACAATTAATTAAGCTAAATGTAAACTCCGAAACATGTACGCACAAAGCTAAACATTTACTTATCGAAAAAACTAGTATCCTGACGAAAAGCGCTCGAATACTATCACAGGTCCCGACGGGGTGAACGCTGCACACACTTCCCACAACGGCCCATATGAAAGGGAAAGTTAAAAAATGAGAAAGAAAAAGCAATTACAAAGTGATCCGCGGCAGCGCTCTCCCTCGTGCAGTTCCGTTGCATCCTTATATGATGCGCTGAGAGCCGCGCGTTGTAGCTAGCTGCCTAATACATCACTTGAGGCGTCCTTTTCAGACACTGCAGGCGCTGGACTGCACATGCTCGTAGGTATAGTTTGCATCGCCACATGCAACGGCGGCTGCGGTGTGATCACTTCGGTATGCACCTCACGTGATCTCACCAATAATCAAGAGGCTGAAGACGGATGGCGGTCAGTGTCATATGCTCTCCCGGTTTCATATAAGCCGTCAGAATTATCGTGAAGAAACCGGAAGCAAAGTTCCCTGAATTGTAGAAATTCTAGAGCGGTTGTTAGCAGTAGCGCGATACATGATACTACCGATAGCCTGCGACGACCTATACAACTATGCGCATGGCTTCGTAAACGCACGTACACATGCAAATCTATGTTATACCCCTTCACGAATTCTGTGAAGCTGTAAGGAAGTTCGGAGGCACGATCATTGAACGTAGAAAAAGCCTGCAGGTGAGTTTTCTTGGGCGGAATTGAGGCGCATCGATACGAACACAGGCGACAGAAAAAACACGGACAGGCGCAGGTTTCTGTCGTCCGTGTTCTTATTAATGCGCCGCAATTCCTTTCAAGAAACCACCAATTAGCGAAACGACGTTCTTTATTAAACAAGGCAGAGATCTCTACGGCCACGAATGAAAACGACCCGCTACAAGGAGATAACGAGGGAAGCACTGCTGCGAATATTTTATAAAATATTTTAGCGAGAGTCATGTCGTGCGAGGCTGTAACGTGACATAATACACGTGCGCCGTACGTGTTCCTTGCCGCAGGGTTCCGTCAAGCCAGACCTGGACCCGTACCTGGAGCGCGACTGGGCGCCGGTGCGGCTCTCCGACGCGGCAAGTGCCCAGCAAAAGGCTCGCCGCGAGAGCGCCTCGCAAGTGGACGAGTTCTTCGAGGTCCACCAGGTCGAGCCCGCGGAAGACGGCGGCATGACGGCGTCGTTCGCCACCATGTGCGCTTCCCCGTACCCGCCCTACATGGGCCGGTACACTCACGCGCCGCCTCACATGCGGGCCGAGTACCGGCTCTACCATATGGCCGTGTCCAAGTCCGAGGACAACGTTTTCGCTAAGCCCAACCCTCCCCAGCCGCAGCAGCAGCAGCCACAGCAGCAGCAACCGCTGAGGCAGCAGCAGCAGCAGCAACAACAACAGCAACAACAGCAACAACATCTTCACCACCAGCCGCCTTCCGCGCCGCCGATGGCCGACTCCTTCAACATAATCTGGGAAGACATCACGGCGAGCATGAACGCCCGGGAGCCGGACACCTCGGCAACGGCTCCGCCGCCTCAGTCGAGCTCGGTGGACATGGTGCCCGTCGTGAAGAGCGAGGGACCCGTGCTTGCGCCCTGCCAGTACGGACCTGTGATCAAGCAAGAGCTCGAGGCGTCGTGTTACCCCGGCGGTGGCTACTCGCCGCAGGCCGGTGCCGCGGCACCCCCGACCAACTTCAAGTTCATGGTCGGGGGACCGCACTTCTCGATGGCGCGAGTGTCGTACATGCCTCCGACGCCTCCGAACTCGGAGCCCGGAAGCCCGGCCACCGACGGGGGTCCGCTGGGCGGGTCGGCGTCGACGCGGAGGACGCCGCCGCCGCCGTACCCGGCCGAGAGCCAACCGTCGATGCCCTCCGGCCAGAGACCCACGCCCTCCGGCACCAGGTACAACAAGCGAAACAACCCCGAGCTGGAGAAGCGACGGATCCACCACTGCGAGTACGAAGGTGAGTCGAGGGGCCGCAGTTTGAGCTGGTTCGATCAACTTCCATGCTCGGAGAATTTTGTCGCGCAATGTCAAAAGGCACGCTGAAGTGGAACAGTAACTATATTTATTATTTCAATATACTGCAATCACTTTTCGGCGATTTTGACAGGGTGACACATAACGATATTATCAAAAAGAAAAAAAAATGGCGCGTACATGAACGTATAGTAGATACGGGTTATACAATAGATACGATAGATACAAGCTATAAAGGGCATAAGAAATATCGATACAATGAAAGCAGCAATGTTTACGCTATGGGGGGGGGGGGGGGGGTTCCGTTTGGGAGAAATTAACACGTTTGTTCAGAGGAAACTAACGACAATAAGATACAAGTAGGTACAGCTCACTTTAACACAATTCAATTAGTAAGTTCATATTCTAACTGTGAAGAAGACAACGGGTGCTGAAACAATTGCATTAGTTAGCTTATTACAGTCGACTATGGCGCGAGGAAAAAAGAAATACTTAAAGCAAATACTGCGCGTGCGAAAAGAGGTTATAGTAAGGTCGTGCTTCTGTCTCGCCAGAAGAAAAAAAGAAAAATATCAGAGGAATATATGTTAATTTTATTATACCTATTAATCAATTGATATAAGAACTCATGCCTTGAACAAAGGTATCTTAAAGATAAGGGCGCAAGTCGAGCTCTATTTAAAAGGTCCCTAACTGAAGTCATCCAAGAAGTATTCTATAGAAAACGTGCGGGTCGTCCTTGCACTTTTTCTAGTTTCTTAATATCCGACTTAGTAAAAGGGTCCCATATGATCGTGGCGTAATCTATATAAGACTGGTAATACAATTGAGTTGTACGCTAAAAGGCGGACAGTAGAAGTTCAAAGATTGAGAGCACGCCGAAGAAAAAAAGTTTATAATTTGTATTTGTTGGTATATGTGTTATGTACTTGTTCTAGCTCAGATCATTCTGAGCTAGCAATCCAGGTACTTGTAATTGGTTACTTCAGAAAGAAATATATCTTTAACGTTGCACTTAGATGCAAAGGAATTTTCTTGTGAGTAATCTTCATGAAGACCAGTTTTATCAAAGTTCATAACTATTTGCCATTCTTCGCACCAGGAGGCTACCTTATGAAATGGCCGATTCAACAGCAACTGATTGGAGGTACTATTAACTTCAGTGTAAAACATACAATCATCTGCATAGAGCTTGACCTTAGCAGGAATTTGTGTCACGATATCAGTAATAAATAAAAGAAACAACAAAGGACCAAGTACTGAGCCCTGGGGGACACCAGAATCAACCTTCACATGTTTTTAATAGCAATCGCGAAAAGCAACAAACTGCTCACTTTTAGTTAGGTATGAAGAAAGCCAAACCATCAACATTTTGTTTTTAAGTACCTTGCCTAACTTGAAGAGTACTTTTTTTTTGCGACACCTTATCAAAGGCTTTGGAGAAATCCATAAATATCACATCTATTTGTTCGACATGGTTAATGTATTTCGCAAAATCATGTATGGTTTCAACAAGCTGTGTGCAGGTTGAAAAACCTTTTCTGAATCCATGCTGATTCCTAGTACGGAAGTTGTGTTCATCAAGAAATTCAAGGATATGATTGTGTATTATATGTTCCATTATTTTGCAAAATGTTGAAGTTAATGAATTTGGTCGATAGTTTGCAAGGTGGTTTTTGTTTCCTTTTTATGTATTGCTTTAATTGACGTATAACCCGAGATGCGCGCATTACTCGTGTGTAATTGCTGAACGACGTTTAACTAACAGGCAACAATGCCAAGGAAAGCGTTGAGGAAACTGACGGTTATATTAATTTACATGGAAAGGAAAAAAGTGAAATTGTTACATCTACATATTGATTAAAGGAATGGGTTATTTCACATGTACTTTCATTGGCTTCATTGTCCGTTACCATTGATCGGTTGTAAATAAAAAAAAATTTTGCCACTAGGTTCCCTTTGTTCTTTCGGCTATAATTGTGAATGAGTCAGTTTTATGACTAATTGGCATGCCACAAAGGTCGCAAAAACAAATGTTTACGTGCGCCGCCTTGAAATTCTCGCACCAGTTGTACGTCAGACCATACATGTTTGTCAGCACCGACTTCGCTATGGACAATAGAAGGGTATTGCATGACGTTTTGAAAACAGTCGCTCAACACGTACGCCTTCTGCCGCGCAATAGCTTACATACACGAAAATATTGTCGCGTTGTATACTGACGGTGACGGTGAAAACTGAGTTACAAATTTAACTCTTTATTGGGCGAACTTGTGCCCGGTAAAACAAATAACGCCCAAGCACAACGATAGCGGCGAGCAAAACCGGCGATCGTAGAAAATCTGATCAGCGAGTTCAGGCGTGTCAGCTATCATACATGACTCGTCGAATTGATTCCGTCGTAGACGCTGGAACCCGCGTGTCTTCCAGAAAGTACTGCACAATTCGCATCGCGCATACAATCAGATTTCGCAAGGTTCGGTGACAAGAACGGATAAAACCGCCAGTAACATTCGTGAAATGTCCGATGCATGCAGTCGCGTGTTCACTGAGCGATAATGTTTAGCATTTGTTAGCCGGTGAAAAGCACTCACCCGAGAAAGATAAACAAGTACACGTGTCAATATTGTGTAACCTGTGGTGACAGACTGACGCCATCGATAAGAAATCGGCCATGAAATATATCAAGAAAAGTTTAGCGTTCGTTTTTTACAAAATCATATATACCTTCATCACCTAAGAAAAATGTAAAGAGTTAAGAAAAAGTCATCTTCTTGGCTCAGCCCGAAAACAGGAAATGTCGTAGAGACGTAGACACCTTATAATGGTGACGCCTGCTACTTTTCTCATAGCGGAAACAACAATATAAAAAAATATGTAGCAAAATGAAAAGAAATCGCTTCATACAGTCAAAAATTCACAGCACAGTCCTATACGCCCATGAACATAACAGTATAAAAGTCAAATGCGAGTTGCACCACAATGAGTTCGTAAACAAAGTCACAAACACACACAAACGGCCGTGATGTAGACTCTGGTGATTGGGGCATAGCCCTTCCCTATGAGAGCAAGCGAATAAGCGAATCCTTTTGCTTCTCTTGAGAGCTGTACATTACCGGGACAGCTGCTGATACAACGTGAGCCATTTGCATATGCTTCGCTGTACAGTCAGCCATCTCTCGTTGAATATGACCCCACGGGAGATAAAACGTCGCGATATGTTTCCAGTGCCAAGGTGCGCAGCAGCAACCTATTTGCATTGACGTCACTCGTAATCGCAAGAGTGCCCCGGTATCGCACGTACGCCCTTTCGGTCTCTCTACACGCCAGCGCCGAACGCTGAACTGAAGATAACGGTCGAAGAGACACACGAGGCCGACTCAGATAGAAGAAAACTATACGCTAGGCGTCGCGAGGTGCTGAGGTATTCTGCGCGCCATTGACGGCAGCGAGACGAACGTGAGAGCGGTCAGACGCGGGGTTGAGATAGCATTGGGGCTTCTCTGCCAGTTTCACGACACAGGACTACAGAAAACGAGCAAAATGCTGGCGGATTTTCCCAATTTACTGTAGCAGCGTCTGTAAAATGATAGCTACTACTGCCAATGAGCCGAAAGTATATATTTTTTTATTTTTTTCTTTTTTGTGTCTGTATGTGTGTCTGTATTACATTTGGCCCTCCGCGGTGGCTTAGCGACAATGGTGTTGCGCTGCCAAGCACGAGGTCGCGGGATCAAATCCTGGCCGTGGCTGCCGCATTTCGATGCAAGGACGCCCGTGTCCCGTGCCAATTTGGAGTACGTTAAGGATCCCCTGGTGGTCAAAATTAGCCCGGAGTCCCCACTACGGCGCGCCTCGTAATCTAATCGTGGTTTCTGGCACACGTAAAGCCACAGAATTCGCTTCAATTCGATGTATCACAACCGTCAACTGTGCTCATCGAACCATTAACATTGGAGCGAGTATACGGTGAATTAAATCCCCATAGCCATAGTAGGCATAAAATATGACATGTTCCGCAGTGGAACAGGCTACGTATCAAGGAGCAGTGTAGCAGGCTACGTTTCAGGGAGCCAGAGTTTACCGGCTAAACCGCGATAATTCGCACGCTCTGAATAGTTCCGGCTACGCAAACGAACTAGATATTTTCATAACGTGCAATGTAATAACAGAAACTTGTTAATGTTATTGATGTTAGGATGTTTTATAATAATGGCGAAAAAAA
Source organism: Dermacentor variabilis (assembly GCF_050947875.1). NCBI lineage: Eukaryota > Metazoa > Arthropoda > Arachnida > Ixodida > Ixodidae > Dermacentor > Dermacentor variabilis. The sequence goes on along the minus strand of NC_134571.1, from coordinate 53,624,939 downwards.
AGCTTTTCTAAAGTTATTCGAAAAGTATTCGTTGTTCGATTTTATTAGCTTTTGGTACTATTCGACTCGATCGTATTCGAACCGATCTCAAAAATCACTATTCGCGCCCCTATGGCAACGTAACGTGAGCGAAAAAGAACAGCAGCTGCGCTTCCATGAGGGTTTCGAGATGGGAACCTAGCGCAACGTGTGACGCCTATTTCATTTGCACGACATTCAATTCGCTGGGCTCATTCTGGCTTTTATCTTTTCTGATGTATTAAGAAAAATGTTACCTCTGTTAAATGTTGTCACCAATTATTTGCAACAGCTTTCGTTTAACTAAGAAAAACAATAAAAAATGAAGGGATGACGCAGATGGAAAGAAACGCAGCTGATGTGTACCTGACACTATACCTTCGTTGTCCGGGAGCAAACCTATAACCCAGGCCTCCGGTTATATGAATTGCGCATGCATCTGTATGTTTCTGATGTTGTTGTATATTTGTACAAAATTTTTGCGTAATTCTGATTATCTTTCGGGTGGGAGTAAAGTGTACTTTGCGTGTAAGTGCGTGAAGACGGACGTAATCACGTTTATCTCGAGTAGGTTGCAAGGCGGGCTACAGGGTCGTGCCACCCCAGCTTTCGCTCAGAAAAAGGGAGACATCTTGAAATGATTTTGCTTCTTCTGTGGCCGACCGATATATATGCTAAACCTTGGGAGGAACGGGGCGATGAAACGACAAACTTGCGGTAGTAAACTTGGGCTACATTTTAGGGCGCGAACACGCGAACCGTCTCTTTGACGATCTCGTCCTCCGACAAGGTCACGAAACGGCACCCACGAAGCCCCCATTACAGGAGAGAGGGAAGAGAGCAGGTCGGTAGCCCGGTGGGACAGTTCGAAGCCGACGAAGAATAAAAACGATAGTACAGTGCATTCCGACGGTCGCGGTCCAGCCGTTGCCATCCGCCCCGTCTTCGTTGGCGGCGGCCGAAGCGATCGGTCGTATACTCGCGCGCGCCGTTCATTCCTCGCATATCTTGCGCCACCAGTAACCGCCGCCAACACAACCGTGCTCCCTACACCCAGGTAAAAACAAAACCGCCTCTATAAAGACAAGCCGGCCACCTCGGGGAGCGCGACGTAATCCAGAGCGTCGCAGCCTGCACCAAAGAGAACGCAAGATGCGGACGCAGGCGAACGAGCGGGAAGGAAGAAAGCAAAGACAGCTTTCGGACCTGCTATACGCAATGCCGATGGCACGGATGGAGGGAGGGTAGAGCTAGACTCGGAACCCCCCTCCCACCCCGCGACAGGACTGCAATTTGAACGTCGCAAATTGAGCTGGTCGCCGATAAGCATCAGCGTCATCGTCTTCTCTCGCCCTCCAGGCCCCCCCAATGCAGAGACAAAGCGGACACACGCGCGCGCACTAGCCGGCCGAGCCGACACCGCGGCTTTCCGGAGGCGTCGCGGGGAACGTCGTCCCCGCCGACGGCCGGCCCCCGCTTCGTTCGCGGTCCGCCCAGACCGCGCGGCGAGCCCGCGCGACAAGCAAACAGCCAAAACATGGCCTCGGGTGAAACATCTGCGCCGTCAGAGGCCTCTCTCCAAGCCTCCCTCATCCCCCCCCCCCACCCCACCCCTCCGATCGTATACGTTCGAGAGGCTGCTTACCTTTTTACTACCTGCCTTGCACCCGCGCGCAGGGAAAGCGCGATGCGTGTGTAAGCGTTGCGCAGCGACTACGCAAGGGGCCACGTCGCCCCCCCCCCCCCCCCCCCCCCGAAACCCCACTTTCCCAGACGTATACTATACACATCAGCAGCACAAGCGAGGTGCCCCCTTCGTTATTTCTCGATGCAAAGACAGCGTAACACCCCCCTCTCTATTGCCCCCCGAAAGAATATTCTCTGCCCTCGCATTCCAGAGGGCTCGGGGACTGAGATCGATTCGGGCTGCTGCGGCACCGACGGTCCTGAGCTGCACTGCATCGAAGACAGGCTGCTGGAGAAGCAGGCAGGGATGGTGAGGGGGGGATCACGTAAGGTGGGGGGGGGCGAGGTTACGGGGGGGGGGGGGGGTGGTAGGATGCGATGTCTACACGCGCATTCTTAGCAACCAGTTTTTCTCAATGAACATTTTTCTCTCTGCCCACCGCGGCTTGTTCTCCCCCCCTCACCTTCTACTTGGAGAGTGTACGCGCCAGCGAAGCCGACGATGAAATGAAATTGCCCCACGGGGGCTGTGACCGCGGCAGCACTCGCTCACTCTTTCGTCGTTGATTTTGTTTTATGTACGAAAGGGCCAATGTTCTTGGACGTGACTTTGTGTGTTTGCTTGCACCGGTCGCGAAAGTTAGAGTGCCTGCCGTTTCGGCGGAGAAAATGAGACACGTAGGAGGTTGCATACTGAAAGACGGTTCACTAATTTTACTTTGTTGCTTCTCTCCTTTCTCTTTTTGCCCCCTTTAAGGTTGCTCCAAGGTGTACACCAAAAGCTCCCACCTAAAGGCCCATCAAAGGATACACACTGGTAAGCGCCCTTTCCTGCCACATGGGTTGGGGTTGCAGCAGCTTGGTCCCGGTACACCGAACCAACACTATACATGCCGTTGGTTGGGTCGTGTACTTAAGAGAGTACCAAAGCTTGCTGCTGAGCTAGTTGGTTCATGGCATATGGTAAAATTAAACGAGCGTAATAAAGGAGACGGACAAGGCTGAACAAAAGCGCTTGTGTTGTTCAGTCTTGTCCCTGTCCTTTTTTTTTGCGCTCCTTTATTTTACTGTATGCAAGAGTATGGCACCAGCATTATCTGGCCCCATTGATCGAGTAAGGAATACACTGCAACTTTTGCTTTTTTCTTGTTATCAGTGCAGTTTATTACGCCACGGCGAATTCCACAGAAGTGTTCAAAACATGGCGCCATTGTATGTACTAACCCCGCCAAGTCTGTATTCACCGGGACTTCTATTCTGACCCGCAATTATTGGCATACGTGAGTACACCAATAACGGTAGATATAAGTGACGCTCAGCACTTTCGTGAGCTAATCTAGACGTCCGGCCCGCTTGAAGAAAGACGGAAGTTATAAAGTAGCGTCGCGGTGGTATATACTGGTGCTTTTTGCGTCCCCGCTCGCCCTCCTCGTCGTGACTCTGGCTAGCCGGTTCTGCTCTATATTTATTTAAGCCGCCTGCTCACAGGCGTAATATGTAACGTAATACCCCGGCAGCCAAAACGGCGCCATGAAATCCTTCACAATGGCCTAAAGAGATCCTTTTGTCCAGCGGTCGTTGTTCTCGTTGATCGATCCCCGGCGCGGACAGTCGAGCCATGGCTGGCCGACCCCTCTGTGTATACCAGTGGCGGATCGCCTTGACCGGCAGCCGTAAACGTTGCCCCCATTGATGGCGCTCCGGAAGTCATCGCGTCCATCTTCTTTCTCTCGCTGCTTTTGAGACGACCAGATTGCGCGTGCAGTGGGCTCCAATGGCCAACTCGGCCACAGTGGCAGGCGCGAGAGAGGAGCTTGTTGTTCCTGTGTGCCGCCCCATTTCACAATCTTACGGCTTATGATCATCCGCGCCGAGTTGACGTACCACGGGCCGGTCAGCCGGAAAGTGGCCCTAATCTCCAGCAGGGCGCCCGTTTGGAGTTTCTTTTATCGTTCTTTCTCTGACGCTTCCTTCGGCCACGCTTATAGCAAAGCATTACGCGTGCTTTGCCCAAGCAGGCAGTCTTACTCTCTTGTTACTTAAGCCGGTGACCCGGCGTGAGCTATAGCTAACACTCCGCAAAATGCAATGGACAAGAATAAACGCTTCCTCCGCGTTTTCAGCACCACTACTCCGTGGCTTGGCTGGAGTGGCAAGTTTGGGCGACATATTTTGCAGTCACAATGTTATGTTAAAAGCCTCTCCCCTGGCTTCCAAAAAAAAAAAAAAAGAAAGCAGGCAACTTTCGTGAGTCGCAGACGTACTTCGGGCAATGTTCTTAACAATGAGTCTTAACACCATGCAGTGCCTTGCGTCGCGGCGCTCAAAGTATCTTGACGAGTTCGTTGGAGATCTTTCATAGTGTGAAGAATCAAATCACGAAAGAAAGAGGAGATACGACGCACCGGGACAGGTCCTGGTATTTCCGGTCTTCCTTTCGCGCTTCGACTCTACACTCATTATGCATTATCAGCTATAGCCCGCTCCCAAGCCTTGTTTGCGGTATTATTTGTGGGGCTGGCCGAACGTATAGCCATTAACTGTTAGCACCACTTGCGGAAAGTCCTGTTCGCTAAGATACTTAGATGAGCTCTTCTCTTGTCTTCTTGCGAGTCCCGCTTTCTCACGGGAGCAGTAATCCGTCATGCACCATCCGGTGCGGATAGGAATTAGAGGACTCTTCCTTTCGAAAACTAGTGAGTCTCGATAAAGAAGTTGTCCCGGATAATGTGAGCTAGCATTAATATAAGAGAAAGCAAAAGACAAAAGGGGAAAAAAACGGGGAGGATGAGAAAGGAAACTGTGCATCGGCTACAACCGTATCGACTTCGTGAAAATCTTCGACTCAGCGTGACTAACCGTTTCCTCAATTCGTGCTTCGAGAAAAGCGCTGCTCTCTCCTGTTCCTCTGGGTAAGCTGGTAATGACCGGATGGATTTGACTGGCGTGGACCTCCTGCCTCTGCTGCGAGCCACCGATCTAAGAAGGGAGACCGGGCCGTTTCTATTTCTCGGTTTCTTCTTTCTTTTGGGGAGCTTAGCTTACGTAAGAAAGGCGACCGGAGACCGTAAAGATGCTGCGACCTTGACGGTTACGCTGTGGCAGCGTCGGCGGGGAACGCCGTGGGAGTTCCCCATGAGCGGTTCTAAGGGGGAGTGCACTTCCCTTTCGATTTTCTGCCGTCCGTGCGCCGTAATTCTTCCTCGCTTTACGCGCGGTTACGCGCAATTCGCGCACGCCTTCGCCAGGCTCTTTCTCTCGGCCGGCGTCGCACTCGAAGAAAGGAAAGAGGGAGGAACTTGTTATTTCTCCCAATCTCGCCGACAAAGATCGGGAAGGGAAATAGCGATTGGGTGTTCATTGAGGGAGCAGCATCAAAGAAGGAACGGGGAGAAATCGCGGACACAAATTAAAGAAAAAAAAACGCACGAGCACCAAGGAATCGCGCGGAGGCGAGTCGTCACGCCAGAGAAAGTCTCCAATCGGGCGTAAAACGGGGAGAGGCGTAGGAAAGTGCGCGTGGTGGGGGGGAGTGACGTAGAGATAGATACAGACCTAAGCGCACCGCATGTATGCCCGATAGAAACCACATTATTCCATTAGGGTTCTATTGTGCGTGGATGTCGTCGGGTCCAGTGCCTCCTGAGGTTGCGTCGCCAACTTTCGAGGGTATCGCGCGAGTCCGTTCGTCCGTCCGTCCGTTCTTTGAAAGAAACCTCCAGGTTCTCTTCTCGCTTTATTTTCTTATACGCGCTGCGTGAAAGAGGCGCGCACTTTTCGTCCGGATCACTTTGCGGTTGACACAGGAGTAAGATATACGATGCGCCTCGTTCTATGGGAGGGAATGCGAGAGGAAAAAGGTAGAAAGTGCGAGACGGTAGCGATTGAATGGACCAGTGAAATCTCGGGCCTGAGGCGCGCTCAGAATGGAAGGTATACGCCTCGTCCTTTCGTAGTTGTAGGAAATGCGCGCGAGATAGCGCTGCATTAGCCGGCTGCAACGCGGGCTTGTAATGTACGGACAGGTGGCCAGCCGCTCGCTCGACCATGCACGATCCCTCGTTCGGAGTCTCAAATCTCGCCGCATCTTACTCTGCGGCATCTGCTTCGCGAACGGCCGAAAACTGCTTCTCCTTGTACAGGCAGCCCTCTTTCTCTCTATTGAAAATAGTATCAATATTGACAATGCGGGCGTACACTTTCCATTTGAAATGAAATAACTTCGTCTGCTCCGAAGTTGGTTCAGAGGCGGTAACATCTGTCTGCGAACGAACGTAGTGTTACGTGTGCGCTAAAGAACAGTTTTTTTTTTCTGTCCAATACAGTATTGTTCAGTCACCGGCACTGCTGGAAATGCGCGTCGCGACTTTTCTAAGTAATGACAACAATTTTTAGGCTATAGAAGCCATATCTGTGTTTTGCTTGCTTGCTTCAGCGTCGCAGAAGGACGCTCATCGATCGAATCAAGATTGTGTGAGATCACAACACGTTCAGCAAGTTCCGAACGACGTAACCAGCAAACTGGCCGAACGGAGTACGTGTAATCAATGAGCTACCGAGCTTCAGTCGCGTTTTTTCTTTTTGTTGTTCTTTAGCTTCTTTTCCTAATTCTTAAATTCTAGTCTATGTACTACTTGGTAGGGCATACGTTCGTTATTTTGGCGTCGTTACAAGTGTGTGCATACGTGTGTTTGTGTAGCACGTATCAACAATTAACTCGAACCCGTTAATGGCAACGCCCTTATTTCTCATTCGTTCTTCAACAGTGGCGTTACCGTCTACACCCTGAGGCTGTTTTCTTCTATTCTCTACCGCAGACTATGCGGAAAGTGCCATATTTTTTATCTTTCACTGCGCCGTTCTTTTGTACGCCAGTGAGTGCTGTGCACTTCATATTGCGAGCCATTTAACAGATATAAAAAAAATTCACTACCATATTGCACCATTCCTTCGCTCAGATAACGATTTAACGTTGCGCAAATGGAGCTAACAGTTTTGCGAAGTCGTAATAAATAAATCCAATGCCAGAGACAGCTTTCTTTCTGTCCAACTCACGTTCAAACGCGTCCGTCATTCAAAACCTACTATGTACTAACGGACAACTCTCTGCGGCAACGAAGGGAAAGCAAGGAGGTTCGGAGCTTCTGCACGCGTCGCTGCGCCAAGGATTCCTCAGCGTTTGACAACAGTTTTGGTTTCCCGTAATGGATACTCAACCAGCGCGTATCCTGTACGCTCAATATAGAAGCAGAAAGCGAAATGTAACACTCAGCGAGCATCCTCCCCCCCCCCCCTCTGTATTTTGCTGTTACGAATAAGACGTTACTGCTTTCTATTCACAGCCTTATACTAATGTGGGTGAAAATGTGGGACTTTCTTTTTTTTTCAGGAGCGCTCTTACTGGGGGGCGACTTGCCACTTTATCGCCACAGAAAGGTGTCCGCGAGTTTCGAGTTTAATTCAAAATTCATGTTGGAACTACATGTTTAGGAAATATTACAACAGGAGGTCCCACCAGAGTTTAGGGGGGGGGGGGAACTGACTTGGGTATATAGATAGCCTGACTTGGTCATCTCGGGACAAAGCTAAAAGTGTCGCTCTCTTTTTTTTCGTCGTTCTTTCTCGATTGCAGGAGAGAAGCCCTACCACTGCCACTGGCACGGCTGCGACTGGCGCTTCGCGCGCTCCGACGAGCTGACTCGCCACTACCGGAAGCACACGGGCTGCAAGCCGTTCAAGTGCCGCATCTGCGAGCGCACCTTCGCCCGATCTGACCACTTGGCGCTGCACATGAAGAGGCACCAGCCCAAGGCCAAGTGAAATTGAACTGGGTCAAATGACCTCGGTGCGCGCGCGCACCCCCAAGAACTTGGTGTCGACTGCATAGCCGCCAGAAAAACAAGTGAAACTGTGCTACGCCGCCCGGACGGGCGGTTTGGTCCGGCGTGCCCGGCGCCTTCTTGCGAAGCCTCACGTTCAGCGTCGCGCGCCAAAGCCGCCACGAGCACTTTTGTGAACCCTTGACACGTGCCTTTCCTGATGGACCTGTTGACAATCAGTGCTGCGTTCGATACACCAGAACACTTTGCGTTTGCTTGGATGTGGTCGAGCGCCTGCCTCTCGGACGACACTGGTGGTGGTGGTGATTGTGCCGCCTCGCGGAACGGACAAAGAAAAATAGCAACTGTACTCCATTATGTACATAGCAAGCAACGCTGTGCAACTGTTATCGAAGTCTTACTCCGCGCATTTCGCAGTGAAGTTGTCTTTGATGTGCTTCCTTCTTACGGGGCGTAAAAGAAGAAAAAAACGACAAAAAAGAACACTTCACACAGTATTACGACCACAACTTGCAGAGGAGAGTTTAAGTCAAAGTGCGTATTATTCGTGCGCTTTCGCGCTTCCAGTACATGTCACCCAGTGGCTATGGCGTTGCGCTGTTGAGATTTCCAGTTCGCGGGTTCAATCCCGGCATTGATTGACGGCCGCATTTCCCTGCTGGCGGAATGGCTCAACGCTCGTGCACCGTGTATCGAGGGAGCGTTAAAAAAGCCCGAGGTGATCAAAATCAATCCGCAGTGTTCCACCCCCTACGCCGTGCCTCAAACAACCGATTCGCGGTTTCGACTCCTAGAACCCCGGAATTCTCCCCCCCCCCTCAAAATATATGTGGCGTACTATGTTGCGGTCGCGAGCTCGAAAGATTGGCTGCTGGTCGCACAATCCTGCCGCTCCGCTCATTTTGCTCTAAATCAGTTCGGATCTCCGAGGCATATTATGTATTAAATACGTCATATTTTGATCCGCAAAAGTATGACTTAGCTTTTAACTTTTTTAATCTCTATTTCTTACTCAACGCACTATTCTTCTTTTTTTTTTTTTTTTGGTCGCGGATGGAAAAAGAAGTCTCTCTCTCTAGGCGCCGTAGCGTTGCTTGCTATGTACGAAACGCAGTATGAAGCTCGTCAGTTGGAGAAAAGTTGTTCCTGCCGTGGTTGCCCCCCCCCCCACCCCCCACCGCGCCCTGGGCGTCAGCCTTTCCTGAGAATTCATCAAGTGCCATTACGTCGGTTGTTTCGTCGCACCGCGCGAGTTGCGTTTCGAGAAGAGCGCAGCGTTGCGTTTGTACCACGCGAGATGACGGACGTGCGTTAAACCTACCCCACCCCCAAACCCCCTTCGTGGTTGTAATCAGTGTTTCGCGTCCTTTTAATCTATGTTGCTCTTTATTGTTGGTTTTTTTGTTGTTGAAATAAGTAGCTTAATGCGTTCGATACGAATCACATCCCCCCCCCCTTTTTTTTTTTCTTCTCATTCGCGTGCGTATGGTCGTTCGAGGCTAATTACATGTTCAAGGAAGAAGATTAAGAAGCAAGCTTCAGACACTGCTTGTGAGAATCTGTAATATCTCTGGCGTGCAGAATCCTTGCAGCTTTGGTGATGAGCCTCCACTAAAATTTTCGCAGAAAGTGGACCAAGATCTGAGGAGTTCATTAACGATGGCGAATTTCTAGTTCGCCTGAAGGAAATACATTGGAATAAAGTAAACAAGAACGGCCCCAAAATGTTCCGAGCGTGCCTGATAGCGTGTTTTTCTATAATTCTATAGATGGTGATGTTGAGCAAGTGTCCGTAAATGTTGCATGTTTTGACTCCTATGAATTTACAGCCGCGGCTCTCTTACCCGCTTTTACAAACAAGTGATCTATTTATGAATTTTTTTTATTCGTGCCATACAGGGGCAATGTTGTTTGCCAGCCTGATATTAATTTATTCTCTGCTTGACATTGCAATGTGCGAAAAAAAAAAAGTTTTTTTTTGTCTGCATCTGTCACCGAAGATAATCGAATGTCATCGAAAGAAGAGTCATGTTTTTACCTGTGACGTACGTCTCCATAGCATGGTAACAGTCGTCCTCCCTTTCCACCAATCGAGACTGATTTATCTGCCGGTATTGGAAGCGTTAGCGACTTTTGTCGCCGAATTTTAGAGAGCATTCAGTTGCCTAATGAATACAAAGAATCAACATGAGTAAATGAACAAATAAAGGCACACACGTACATGCAAGCAAGGTAGACCACTTAGCGTCGACAGCTTCGAATTCGATTAACAATGTAGCAGGTCTGACGTGAAACTAGGTACAATGTGCACCTGAGTGTTCGGGCAATGAAACCAAGCTAGCGAAGGAAACAAAGAAATGCCAGCCCTTAATTTTGCCTGTGTAATGCTATGGAGACGTCAAAATCTACCCTCTACCCTTTCTTCTTTGTATTCGTCGACAAGTGCGAAATCTTCATTCTATTTGGCGTGGTCTTTACGGCTGTGAACAAAAAAAAAGACATAGAGCCAGGGAATACATTTTCAACCTTTATCGAAACTGGTGCCTTTTTAAACGTGGTACAAGCTGCCTTACAAAAAGACCAAAAAAAAAAAAAACGTACCCGTTTAGCCGTGGCCTTTCTCACCCCGCGCTCGGCATGAAGTAAGGAGCACGCAGTAGACCTATGAAGTGACCTGCGAAACTTGTCATGCGGTGACGCAAATTACTAACGCTATACTTTCCTGTTATCCACCATCGTGCCTGAATGTTCTTTTATCATTGTAATTTAATTCTCATCTCTCGTTAAATGCGCTTAAAAGAGGAGTAAACGACGAGAACTCCGCAACTGGTCTGTTCCGCTGAGCACGTCGTTCCTGGACTCGCCGTCCACGCCCGTGGCATGCTGGGAAGCGGCGCGGACCGTTTCCCCGAAAATGCTCAAGGCGACCGGTGGTCGGAAGGTCTTCGCATTTGCTCCTGATGCTCAATTTGTTCTTTTGTGCCATACGTCTTATACTGTACATAGGTTCGCAGATTAGAGCAGAGACCATTGCGCACAAGGCTGGGACGGTCAGCGAAGGCAGTGATGCGCGACCACGAAGAAAAATGTGGGCACCACTGCGTTGGCCAAACTAGCTCCGCTCTTGGCGACAAGTGTCATGTTCGAATATTTGTTCGCCTCTCGAGGCGCATATTGTCGCGAGTGCTGTAAAATATGGCTTTACCCTGCGAGTGAAATAAACCAAAAGTGCCATTCTTTTTTTCAAACATCTTGGTAGTCGTTATGATTCTTCCTGCCTTTTTTGTTTGTTTGTTTTGCTGTTCTAATTCTTGTGCGGTAAAAGTAGCAACGAAATAGGAAAACCACAGAGCAAGAAAACAAACTTGTGTTGATTTAGCGGTAAACATGACAGAAATGCCCCTTAGGTGCGAACCTTTCTGAGGTCTCGGTTGCATGATTTAATCAGCGTTCACACCATTGCAAAGTGCTGTTAAGGAGCGTACTCGACACACGTCCTGCTTCGAGGAGCGAAGTCCATATATATATATATATATATATATATATATATATATATATATATATATATATATATATATATATATATATATATATATATATATATATATATATACCATACACACTCACTTTTTCTGAGTGTGTATGGCATATGTATTTCAAAGCATATGTCGCCTTGAAAAAGACAAGTCCATTTGTCGAAACGTTGGCTCCTGCATTCACCTTGTTCACGTTTTGCTCATCGTCTTGAATTGCCATCTCCCGCATTCCTCGTCTTTTCTCTTGGACACTAACTTTTTGCCACATTGGCACTTCTAAGGCTCACTCATTGAAAAAACGATTCCACCGCAATGTTTCGGTGGCTTTGGCGTTCTGCTGCTGAGGAATGAGGTCGTGGGTTCGATGGCCGGCCGCATTCCGATGTTATGGGAATGCAATACCGCTCGTGTACTTAGATTCGGGCGGATGTCAAGAAAAACGCCGGATGATCAAAATTACTCCCAAGTCCTTCCCCACTGTGTGTCTCATAGCCGGAGTGTTACCCCATGTCGTTGAACCCAACGAAACAATACCCTCCGTGGTTCCTTAGTGGCTTTGCATGGTGTTGCGCTGCTAAGCACGAGATCGCGGGATCAAGTCCCGGGTACAGCGGCCGTATTTCGATGGGGGCGAAATGCAAAGAGCACCAGTGTGCTTAGATTTAGGTGCAAGTTAGAGAACCCCGGGTGCCCAAAATTAATCCAGAGTCACCCACCACGGCGTGCCTCATAATCAGATCGTGGTTTTGGCACGTAAAACCACATAATTACATTTTTTAGCCAACCAATAAAAAAAGTTAACGTTTAGCAACAGGCACAATTTCTAAATGCGATCTTTTCTCGAGTGCACCCGCCCCACCTTTGTGTTCGGGTTTACTCCCGATATGATATTTGGTTGGTCGAACGCATCAACGATATTACGGGACTTTCGCGTTTATTGGTAGTCATTGGCTCGAACTCAGAAGGGCGCAGATGCGTACTTGCAGTTGACTGACAAGTTCTGGAAGTACGAACGTGGTGGTAGCTACACTACTGATAAAACATTCCTATTTAGGAGTACGAACGCCGCAAAATTACGTATGCTTAAGTTGGCTATTAAATCACTCTGTACCACATGTTTCAACAGTTTGCTATAAAATTACCTCTCTAATAAAGCTGCCAGAGCTGTTCTTATAATCAAGCCTGCGCAGTTTGCGTCAGGCTAAGGACCCAAGACAAACGTAGTAAACTTGTGCATATGCACTTCCTGCTCCTCTCGTCATCAACACTTAACACCCGAGTAGTCCTTGTTGGGCTAGTTTTCAGGAGTTATCACTCCTTTTCTTCCACATCCCCCTTCCTCAGTTCAGATCAGCATGGCCAACCTCTCTGCCTTACGGTAAATATATATATATATATATATATATATATATATATATATATATATATATATATATATATATATATATATATATATATATATATATATATATATATATATATATATTAACCCACCCCTTATAAACCCACCCTTGTAAACCCACCCCTTGTAAACCCCACCCCTTATGTTACACCCCTTTTGGGGTGTAACATAAGAGGTGGGGTTTATAAGATGCAGGCGTTTACAGAAGTCGAAAATGTGGATGGACAGGTTATGGCAGCGATATGGTGGGGAAGGCCCTTCCAGTCAGTTGCCGTTCGTGAAAAGATGAGTTCATGAAGGTAGTAGTACGGGCTCGTGGACGCAAAACTTGAAGAGGGTTACCGATGCGATGGGATCTGCGTGGTGGGGGTGTGCAGATGTATGGTTCTTGTCTTAGGGGCGAATAAAAGAACTGGTGATACAAAATAAGACTGGCAATGCGACGGCGAGCAGAAAGATAACACAAACCTTATTGCAATTTCAGAGATGATATGCTAACATCGTATGAGTATAAAGAGTGAATAAATCTGGTAGCCCGGTTTTGTACAGCTTCGATGGCGTTTGTTAATTATGCTTGATGAGGGTTCCAGATGGGCGATGCGTGTTCCAGTTTAGTTCTGGTAAGTGAGATGTATGCTTGAAGTCTGACGTGTTGAGGGGCTTCCCGCAGGTGACGTTTTAAGAAACTTAATGTTTTATTAGCTGATGATATTAGGTTAGCTACGTGCAGTTGCCAAGATAAGTCATCAGAAATGGTGATATCTAAGTATTTGTAAGACTGGACGAGGTCAACACGGGAGTTAGAAACGGTATATTCAAAAACAAAAGGGCTGCGACGGCGGTGAAAAGACATGTACTTACATTTGTTAGGGTTGAGTATCATCATCCACTGCTAAAACCAGTTTAGCACGTGGTTTAGGTTTGCCTGAAGGGATTCTTGGTCAGAAGGGTTAGTTACCGAACGACAAATAACGCAATCATCAGCGAACAAGCGGATATGACAAGATACGGGCTGGGGTAAGTCGTTAATGTAAATGAGGAATAACAAGGGACCGAGGACGGAACCCTGCGGGACGCCGGAGGTGACTGGGAGTGGGTTGGAGGATTGGTTATTAATGAAGACAGACTGAGAGCGATGCGTGAAGAATTCGTTAATCCACGCGATGATGTTTGGATGTAGGTGCAACTGGGAAAGTTTAAGAAGCCAGTGTTGGTGAGGTACTTTATCGAACGCCTTAGCGAAGTCTAAGAAGATGGCGTCAGTTTGTGGATTAATATCAAGGTTGGCGTGAATGTCATGAAGAAAAATGGCTAGTTGAGTCTCGCACGAAAAACCCTTACGAAAACCATGCTGTGACGGATGGAAGAAGTTATTGGAATCTAAGAATTGCATGATTTGGGAGTAAGTGACGAGTTCCATGATTTTGCAGGGAATACTTGTTAATGAAATGGGCTGATAATTAAGAGGTGAATCAGTATTGCACGGGAACGACCTTCCCCACTTTCCAGTCGACTGGAATGGTTCCTTCGGAGAGTGATTGTGAAAACAATAAACAGAAATACTAGAACAGGCTAGGTTAGCGTACTTCTCCAATAACAAGCACTTGCCCTTTCCTTCAATTTTGCTCTATGTCATAAATTCGGTCAACTATTAAAAACATCTTGTTTAGCAACACTGGAACCACAGACATTGTGAGGCTTATAGTGCGCGAAAAGACAAGGACAAAAGGAAGACCGGACACACACAGACGCTACACACACACACATAGCGCCTGTGAGTGTCACGTCTTGCTTTTGTCCTTGTCTTTTCACGCGCTATAAGCCTCACGATGTCTTACCAAGAAGCCCAAGTCACTACATTACGGAACCACAGAGCTTACAAGTGACAGCTGCCTGTGACAGCAACGCAAAATGAGATGCAAGATTTTCGAACGGCATGCAAGGTGAGCGGCAGAATTATAATAGTAATAGAAATATTCATCGACAGCGGGAGCACATTTCTGCGCGTGCACTGTTAAGTGGCATTGTGAATTGTAGGCCGGCACGATCTTCAGAAGCGTAAGAGAACCCTTCATCGCTTATAGCAAATCCCCAGGGTCTCGCTAACTGCTTTGGACTCATTTGAGATTCGGGCGAGTCATAGTGTGTGGAGGGTGCCTGAATAACCAATCTCTGTCTTGCTCCGCATATCCCGAGTACTTTTGCAGTATTGCTGCAGTGAGCAGAAACAGGGACATGCATCGCAATGTCTTAAACTAAGCTCCCGCGCGCCCATTGGTCTGTTGTCGCTGTGCATGGCTTGCGATCTCAAGCTTGGAACTACTCAAGTCTACTAACTGCCAGAAATACATGGCAGCGTTCAAGTTCATCAGAACATGTACAACCGTGTTAAGCTGCTGACAATTTTTGTTATTGCGACAGGAACTGTATGGACACTCCAAGTGAATTTTTGCCGTCGTCGCCGCCGTCGGTGTCGCCGTGACGTTCCGTACATATCTATGTACACTGCTATACGCCATGCCATCCTTTATGACATGCGGTATATGCGGATTATATTGTCACACCGTTCTATTTCTAAAGTCGCTCGTACCAGGCCTTACATTCTTTACAAAATGATTCCTCAGAATTTTGAGAATGGCAGCCCACAAACAAATGTCATGAAACAAAACAGCGCCAGCCATGCCTTTTATCTTAAATCTTCTCAGACTTAAACATTAAAAGTTCGAAACAACAACACAGCTCAAACTTGAAAATTATGTAACTTTATTGGCGCGGCTGTGCACTACCTCCGGCACCAGCCCAGGAAAGAAGTTTGAAACATAGGCACCCAATACGGAAAAGCGATGGTAATGTCGCTATCAAACCAAAAAAAAAAATGATGGGGTTATACGTGCCAAAACAACCATCTGATTACGAGCCACGTCGTATTGAGGGACTGCGGAAATATTTGGACCATCCAGGGCTCTATTAACGTGCACCTTAATCTAAATACACGGATGTTTTCGTATTTCGCTCCCATCGAAATGCAGTCGCCGTGGCCTGGGTTTGATCCCGCGACCTCGTGCTTAACAGCCCATCACAAGGTCACTAAGATAGACGTTGGCTTTAATTAACATACATAAAATGTTCCGATGGCAGGATTCAGACAGGGGACATCTAACCTAACAGCTCGTTTTACTTGGTCAGCTTGCGTTTACTTCAATTCATATTGCCACAACAGGTACGAGTCTTACACTACGTGTAATGTTCTAGCATATTGCTATCGCATTCGTTGCTATGCCCTTATGGTGAAACTGTGATATATTTTATAAAGTCACCAGGTCACGATTTTTAGCGAAAACTCGTTGAATGATGATGATGATGACGACTTGCTCGAAATTTTGTTTTTATAATGTAATGACATCATCATCATCATCATCATCAGTGGCATCAGCAGCCTTCGTTCACTATATACAAGACGAAGACTTGTATATCCAGCGATCTCCAATTACCCCTATTTTGTGCTAGATGATTCCAACTCGAGCCTTCCAATTTCCCGATTTCATCACCCCACCTAATTTTCCGCCGTCCTCCACTGCGCTTCCCTTCTATTGGCACCCATTACGTAACTCGAGTGGCCCACCAGTATCAGGCATAGAGGCGAAAAAATTTCTGCAGTAATCGCAGCTGTTTGTTCTCTACGCTGTGTATACCTTCTGAAGTTTGCACAAACTTCTCCAAATTTGTTTTTTTTTTTTTTACCGGGGAGAAGAACTTGACACCAGCGAAGCTTGCCTGCAAGAATTGCAAATTCCAACACAAGCGCTTGACCGTATACCCGGATACATTTTTTTCGTCTTCTCTTCGCCAACGACATACGCCAACCATCGACATGCCCCGTGCGCAAGCGATATAGGAACCATTAGTGCCAGATAAAAAATTCTGTGGTGATTTAGCGGTAAATACGACAGAAATGCCTTAGCATTAACGTTGCACCTCTTTGAGGTCCCGGATCCATGTTTTCATTTCATTCATTTCATTTATTCATACTGTCAGCTCTTAAGGGATATTACAGGGGCGGATAGCGTACATAAACAATATATATAGTACGCTTGCAAGGACAGAAGAAGAAAAAAACGTAGGTATGATATTAACCCTGAGGTAAGCTTTAGTTCCCCGAAAAGCCTGCGAAACAGTCATGTTGCCCGTCTCGTGACAGCAAAATCGCTTAAGAACTACTTACATGATAAGCGGTCACACCGGTCGTTTGTTTCTCTTTTGTTGAAGCCTAACAATCTTTTTCATAATTACTAAGTGCAAGCCGTTCCCCTAAGAAAGCAAAGTAGTCATCATCTTGCTGTATATTGTTGTTTTGGCGCGTAGTTTGGTAAGTGGAAAAAGAATCGAGGAGAGACAGTGAATGGCGCTTCACTGTCTCTATGTGTCCTTTCCGCCAGTACTAAACCACGCCCAAAAACAAGAATGCGCAGCAATCCTAAGCATTCAACTTGCCCAAGGAGAAGTTCTTTTTAATTCACGAGCACGTGCACTCGACCCTACAGCCTTCTTGTTCCCAAGAAGAGGCTAATAATGGGACTTTTGTTCGAAGTCTTCAGCTGCAACCGTCTTGAGTGTCATAAGTGACACGCACGCACGCAAGCGCGCACTCACGCATACACGTAGGGGCGCGTGTACAAGCACATACTACACCTATCGCTTCATCACACCGTGCACCCATAAGAGAAAATTGGTCTATAAGTGATAACTGCTGATAAGTGTTCAGCAGAATTTCATGCGAACATATATATTTATGGCAATTTTGAGATACTAAAAATAAAAATAACGAACTTGTTTTTTCCTCGTCGAAGCATAATGCTTGCGGTTGTCTGTACGGTGTATCGTGACGATGCAAAGTTAGCATACCATACTGACGGAAGGATAAAAAAAGAAATGAACACGAGCCCTACCGCAAGGCTCTCGTTCGTCTCTCTTCTTATTTTTTTCGTGTTAATGTTCGTGTGTGCGTCACCTTTGAAGCGCAACGATACACTATACAGTCATACCATACCAACTGGTTCCAGTCGATCCACTACTGAGCTGTTATCTCGTGCAAAATACTTCTACACATATCCGCGCTTCACCTTTTATTTCTTGTTATTCTGGGCCAAGCACTAACTCAATCTTTCCAGGTGCATCAACGCTTGGCGCCCCTAATAAACAACAACCCTTCTTGCGCGGTCGTGTACGGCAAGTCTCAACGCCCGCACCGCAGCTCCTTCTCGACTTCGTAGCCGTTCGGAGGGCGGTCATTACATCCCAGGCAGCCGAAAATTAAGAAATGCGCCCCCGTCTTGAGACGCCGCTGCATCTGATCTGCCAGCGAACCCAACCATCAGCTTCCCAGTTTCTCCTCAACCCAACACAGCGACAGGCAACTATTTAACTTACGTTTTCATTTCTTTCGCTTCAGGTCGAGCCTCACCTTGACATTTCATTCTCGCGTACGCTCGAACCATACGCTTCGCTTTCGAGTCCGCTGGCACAATGGACGGCTGGCAGTGATCGTTCCTCGGTCCGCACGCCCACGTGCAAGACCCCCGCCGGCGTCCAATGCTGCCAGCAACGCGAATGGCGATTTTGATTTCTTTTTATTCATTCCCCCCCCCCTTTTTTTTTCTTCAACGGCGCGTTCCCAATCTGCAGCTCTGAGAGACAACCAGACATACCGCGGCGTCTCGCGAGCTCCTCCTCCAAGTATTGCTTCATCACACTACACGCGAGCGCTCGATGGTGCGCATGTCGTCCAGTGACGCCAGCTCTCGTCATAGGAAAACGGATCTCAGTGTTGCTGCGGAGAGGTTGCACGCTCTTTTTCACGTAGCCGCTGCCAGCTGCAGCTATACGTACGTGGCGAGGAAGACCGGTTTAGGTATCTTCCAGCAAGACCCAGCCTCTTTTGACCCATCAAGATGCCGAAAGTATGCATAAGCATATGCTTTAGCAACGAGTAGCTGAATTCGATAGTTTGGAAACATATTATTAGGAAACTAGCTGCGTTGTAATAAGCACGGCGATTCTCCTGATACGTTGAGCACTTGATATGCTTTCACTTGGCTAAGCTTTTCGTGACGCCTTGAGATAGAGAACTGTGCAGCTTTGTAGCGCTACAGACAAGAGATATGTATTTGAGAGAGAGCGACATTGGCCGCCAACTGCAACGGATAGCAAAACGCATGTCATCCAGATTCCGAAATTGTTGGCCTCCAATGAAATCGCAGGTAGAGGCAGATGGAAAGTATAACCAAGGAAGGATCTGAGGTATCATCTGGACAGCTTCAATTCCTCATTTCTACTTCTGACCATTTTAGCCATCTTCTATACACCTTTTGGGATAAGTCTCGCAACACTATCGTATGACTTCCAACAGCAGTTGTGACCTAGGATTGTAAGTTCGCAACAATCAGCACGTGTGCCTCCGACCCTACAGGCTATTCCTAAAGCTCGCGACGCTTCGCTGATAGCTGCACGTCCCCAACGTATAGCTGCACTGCGTCTTCGCTGCATCACAGCACAATATGCGGTGAAGACGTAAATACAAGCAAAGTAAGGGACTCAAATGTATATGTATGCAGTGAACAGCTATCACGATCTAAGAAATGCAGGCCGAGCATGGGCGTTCCTTCTTCCATTGGAGCAATTATCCGCTACGCCGATGCTCGTGTTAACAAGGGCGCGCTATTCGAGCCAAGAGGGGACGCCTCGAGCTGCGCAGAGCCATGCGCAGTCGCCGAAGGAGAATAGAGCCTCCAGCACGGGAGGCGGGAACCTCGGCCCATAGATCGGCGTGCTAACTCACGAGTACACTGACACAGACTTGTTCCACTCTGATTTCACAGACGAGAATGGAATGCATATTGAAAGATGTGACTGGGCGTGGGTATGCGAACAGGAATGAGGGTCGATGATTATGAGTGGTCGTATAAAGAGGAACTGGAGGTAAACGCGAGTATCAACGAAAATCAATGAGAGTGAGTTTGAGTGGACGGGAGAAGGAACGTGAGTGCCGGCGAGAGTGACTGGAAGTGGGTAGATAGGAGATTTTGTGGGTGCCGATAAGCGTGAATGAAAGCGAATATGGACACGAATGAGGAGGGGCACGATGCATGAGCGACTGCCGATGCGAGTGAGCATCTAGAGACATGAGTGAGTCTATATGACCCTGAAAATATTGGTGAGTAAGCCGGAGTGATTATCCGCTTATTGTGCGGACCTAGAAGCACGGGAGCGGATGGCTCTTCGGAAACAACACGCAGAAGTTAGTGCAGTCACAAAAGTGGTAATTGCGGGCCATGGAATTGGTTGAACGCCTCTGTCTGCACAGCTTGGCAAGCAGGGAACGAACTGTCACAGGGCAGCAATCAGGGATAGAACAATGGCGACGTATTGATCAATTGGCTGATCGATCAATTGATTGATTTATTGATTCTACAGATGGCAAGTTTCCGAATGTTTACTCGACCGTTAGTATTGTAAAAATCCGAGAAATGTGATTGATTGATTGATTGATTGATTGATTGATTGATTGATTGATTGATTGATTGATTGATTGATTGATTCATTCATTCATTCATTCATTCATTCATTCATTCATTCATTGGAATTCTATTTTCTCTTGTAACTGTTGCACACAAACAAAGTAGAAGAGGCCGGTTTGCTTGTGTACCTCGAGCTTGTGTTTACATGTCCTCGCAGCAGGACATCTCACATCATGATATCGCGCTGTGAGTGCTCGTTCTCGGAAAAACACGTGACGCGTTATGTGATGGTCTGCAGAGAATGAGGCCCCCAATGTATTTCGACCACCCGGTGATCTCCAACCGACAAGTCGGGCTCAGCGGCCTGAAGGTCGAAGTCTTTGCCAAATCAACCACGGCCTGTGTAACAGGAGTCGCGACCGGGACGTTCCACGCTGGCTCTACCGATCACGCTCAGCGTCACGCGTCCCACACGGACAGTGCGACTGCCTTTCCAGTCGCAAGCGCAGGAACGCGGTCCGTCCGCGTACCGCTCGGTCCATAGGCAGCGGTGAAGTCACAAGCGGACAAGGAGGGAAGCCCCGTGGCGAGGAACGAGTTGCGCGGCGCCGCAAACGTGACAGCGACCATGTTGGAGCTTACGTGTTTTTGTGTCTCGTGACGCGATCGAACAGCGCGACGCGCGCCGTCAGGCCGCGACGGTTCGAAAGATCACGCGCTTCACGTCCGCTGAGCACGCCGCTCAGATGCTCTGACCCCCCTCTCTCTCTCTCTCTCTCTCTCTCCCTCTCTACGTATTTTATTTAGCCGTGATTCGCTTTCGATTCCGAGGCCCGCAACAGACGGCATCGCGCACCGGCGCTCACCCTGACAACTCAATTAAATCGAGGCACCCGCGGCGTCGGTGACATCGGCGGCCCGCTGCCCACGCAGCGTGCACGTCACAAATCGGGTCATTACCGGGTCGGTCCCGCCTCCCAGGGGCGAAAGGCGTGACTGCCGACGGCCGCAACAGCTGCCCCTTGGGGTTGACTGCGTGCCGAGACCCCGCCGACCGTAACCGCCAGTGGCCACGCGCGTGAGCTGCAGGGTCGCGCCTAATCAAACGTCCTGCCTCACGAGACGCCGGGAAAAGGCGGGCTGCGTTGTGAGTGGCTGCTTGGGTGCACGGTCGCCTGCGGCAAAAAGAATGAATGCCAGCGGACAAGTGAAAAAAAAAAAAGAATGCCTGTTGGCATGCATTTTCGAGCTTTCTCGCAAGAACGTCAGGAAGGAGAAGGGTTCTTTCGCCACCAACAAGTGTCTCCGCGCCCACTCTGTGTACACCATGGACGCACACTGAGGAAGTGTGTGCGGAGAGACAGTTTTGGATCAGTTGCCGTTCAGAATGCTGTAGGAGTGTCCGTCGGCGGTTTCCTTGAATTGTTGGCCTGTTTAAAAGCAACGTTTACCTCGTGGAATGAGTGAACTTATAGTCAAAGGAATGGAGTTTGTGTAGGTTCATGCCTGGCGCCGGTACTAAGTGGTATTTATGTATCGTCACGACCGCAATATTCAAGGTCACCTGGACGTGTCTCTGTTGTCAGTGTGTGAGTTTGTGAACGACTTCTTAGTGTTTATTGGTTGTACTCATCCCGCTTTCGAGCCCGCTATTTCTGCTTTTTTTAGTGGCATCTAAGAAAGAGCTGCAGCCTCTTAAGCTGGCGCACGAGCATCCCATCAATAATTCTTCACGTTTTCTGGATCTCAGGCTGTGCCTTTCGAGCGAACATGTGCGCTGGTTCTTCGAACCGAGGAGTAGGAAACCCTGCTTGCCCTTTAACTCGGCACGCTCGAAGCTTGTCAAGGGGGATATTATAAATTTATGCCTTATTAATAGCCTCAAGAAATCACGCCCGCATGCGATGCGATGCAGTTATGCAGCACAGCTTGGTCGCCTCTCTGACGCTGAATACCCATAGGCCATAATTTAGGTCATGGCAGAACAGCTTCTCAAGCGCACCAAACGTGATGAGCCCGCTCAGTCACCAGCCTGATGAAAGGCGCCGGTCTGCAGTGCTCCCGCATGTTCCTGATGTTTCCCATCCGGCAGCGTGCATGCGGGCGTCACTGCGGTTTTATCAGCTCCGGAAAAGCTGTCAAAACTCTGTAAACTTGTGAATGCGCCCACATCGCATCGGAGCCTTTGCTCTATTAAACACAGAAGGCGCCCTGCGCCATGCGCCACGGCCGTGGTTCACCACCAGATTCCCCTGTACAAGCCGTGGCTACCAGATTAATAACGCACCCACTGTCGTGATTGCGGCTGCACGCCTCTCTTTGAACGTGCTGAAGTTTCGGCGAGACGCAGCTTGCAGTTCACGGGCGATATCATAGAAGCTGGTTTAGTCAGAAAACTGGGCAGTTTACGCGCTAGTTCCCCTCCCATCACACTGACACCTAGGGAAGCCACGTATATCAACAGATTGTTGTAGTAATGTGCGCTTTTTTACACGTGACTAGTAGGGCGAGGGGATTGGCGGCTTGCTCGGCGACTTCGGGTCGTCGCTCCGAGATCTATAGCGATTCCAAAACGACTATTAGGTCTTTTCAGAAGGGCTGCATTGCCAAGCAAGCTGCTCGTCTTCTTAGCGTCTCGAGTCCGTATGCTCCCAAGCACCATTCGATTCACTGGTTTCCCACTCACGTAGGGTTGGTCAAAAGGTGCTTCCCCAAACCTCAGTGAGTCTGCCCACGATGCTGCGCTCGACCTCACCGACCGCGCTTCCTCTCTAAGGAACGCCGACTCGTCTCCCCCCTACGGCCACAGCGAAATTCTCGCTACTCACAACGAGGTTACGAAATTCTTCTATATGTCTAGAAGGGTCTTTCCACACCCTCACCCCAAGCTGAATAGGGCGCAAGCTGTTCCTCTTTGACTATTACAGACCGCCACATATCCGTTCTACACGAAGTTTACCCCGACGTATTCCACGACGACGCCTGCCCTTCCTGCGGGCAGACCACCACTCCAGCACACATGCTCTGGGAGTGCGGGTCGAGATACGCCAAGTTCAGCAAGAAGGAGTGGGACTCGCTTCTGCGTAGCCTCGCTCTAGACAAGCATATCCTGGCTGTCCGGCGTGCCCACGACCGGGCCAGCGGGCTAGATATCTGCCAGTCCCGAGGTGCATGGGACTAGCCTGATGCGCCTCTCTCCTCGTCGGACCTCCAATGAAGATTTTTCACTCACTCACTCACTCACTCACTCACTCACTCACTCACTCACTCACTCACTCACTCACTCACTCACTCACTCACTCACTCACTCACTCACTCACTCACTCACTCACTCACTCACTCACTCACTCACTCACTCACTCACTCACTCACTCACTCACTCACTCACTCACTCACTCACTCACTCACTCACTCACTCACTCACTCACTCACTCATTCACACGCGTACTACGTGCTTAGTACAAAATACTTGCTGTAAGGGCGCCTCTTCTTTCCTCTTACCCTTTTCATTTTCTGCGCATGCCGACTCTTGTATACATATATAAACGATAGGAGAAGGGGAACTGACGGATGGGCTCGATTTTGTTGTTCATGCGACACCGTCGCCACAATCATAACCCCATAAGGCCGACAGACAATGAAGCCAAGGACAACGAAACCTACCATTGCGCTTCTAAACGAGGACATGATGTCATATTTCAGTGGCTGCCGGGACATTGTGGCGTCGTTGGTAATCACCTCGCCGATGACGCTGCCCGACGTGCCCAGGCTGGCGCACCGACACTCCTTATACCTTTATCGAGAGTCGACGCTGCAAGAGAGCTTCGCAGTCTCGTTCGTACCATCACGTTAAGTTGCTGGCATACACCACAGAACTCGTGTCGTTTACACAGCCTCGATCCATCACTGTAACTTAAATTACCAGCGAACCTTTCACGACGTCACGCAACACTGCGAATGTCGGCTGTGGGTAGGAGTAGCATTCACCAACTCCTACAGCTATCGTATTGCAATGGCGGATTCACCTATGCGCGCTAAGTGCAAGTGTGAAGAGACGGTCACTCATCTTCTGCGCCACTGTTCTCGCTTCGATAATCAACGTGAGACTCTCCAGTGTGCCTTGAATAGACTGGATGACAGGCCATTTACGGAAGCGAAGATCTTATGAGCCTGGCCTCACAGTTCATTAGCCCAGAAAGCAGTTCCAGCGCTTTTTCACTACCTGAAGGCAACAGACTTGAGTGCCCGACTATAGACATCCTACACCTAAGCTTTCTCTCTATCTCTTTCACTCCCCATTCCCCTTCCCACGTGTAGGGTAGCAAACTGGACACAGTCTGGCTAACCTCCCTGCCTTTCCTTCTCTCTCTTTCTCTAGAAGTCAAGGAAATGATCGGGGAATGAACTGTGCTTTAAATTGGAATGTAGAAAACAATGGTGAAAAGGGAAATCAAAGTGGACGAAAAGATAACTTGTCGCCGTTGGGAGCCGAACCCACCACTTCCGCATTATACGCGTGCGTTGCACTACCAATGGTGCTGCGGCGACGGCTATCAATTCGTCAAATTCGTCCACTAACTTGGGTATTTATGTTTCACTAGATCTAGCCCTAGGAGTGTTAGCCAGTGCCACTGTGCGTGCGTGCGTGCGTGCGCGTGCGCGTGCGCGTGCGCGTGTGCGTGTGCGTGTGTGTGTGTGTGTGTGTGTGTGTGTGTGTGTGTGTGTGTGTGTGTGTGTGTGTGTGTGTGTGTGTGTGTGTGTGTGTGTGTGTGAGCTCATACGCGCGGGCCAGTTTCCTTTACGCCAAAGACGCCGGACTGAAATGGACAAATCTATACCGTTCTATTACCCGTTTCACGAAGGCTTCGCGGCAAATAGATTCCAATGCGTGCGCTGCATCTTCACAATTTCGTCACTTCAAAGAAACGTTTCCGGCACTCTCTGCTACCGCTTATCCACCTAACACCTGCATAAACTTCCATTGTTCTCTGGATATTATACACAGTTTCTGGATATTATACACAGTATACACTTTCTTTCTTTTTTTATTGATCCCCCCTTTTTATTTTGAGTGAGGAAGACTGCTCGCAACCATGCAAATCAATAAAAAATTATATAAAGACGAATAACACAGCAGAAGCAGTGATACAGAAGAAAAGCGGAGAGGAAGTAACAAGATGGAGAAGTCTACGACGTGCATGTTGCTGAACGGTGTGTCCGAAAGTTGGGTGACCCCAATCCCACGTCAGCACCAGTATCACATGTCGCGGTCGTCGCCGGGTGCACTTACGCGACCGAAATCTGTAAAGCGCTGACAGCGAAGACGCAATAGGCTGCAAGGATACATTGAGCCAGCCGATGATAAAAGCAAGGGGAAGTGGCGGCGAGTAGGTCGGTGGGGAACGCGGTACGCCTGGGTGAGCGATCCGTCCGCACCAGCGTGTCGGAGAGGGTGCCCCCCGTCTTATACCGTATTCGAAGACGCGCTCGGACCGTCTCCAATGGCCCGCATCCAGTGAGCGATGGGACCTCGCCGCGGTGCAACGTTTGGGCGTCGAAAGGCACCTTCCCGTGAAAGAGGAAGGTACGCCTCAGCAAAGCCGATTAACCGATCGATCAGCTTCCAATTAGCAGTATACCCGTGTGGGCCTTGCAGGGAGCTCGAACAGCTCGCCAGCCCCGTCCGGCCCCTCACTGCGCGCGATAAAGCACTGTTTCTATAAGCGTTTCTATAAGCAATGTTTCTCTGCCCTCCTCCTTTTTGTTGCGATTATTATTATTTTGTCGCAGGCCGAGTGAACAAACGCGAAGGCCGTCTGGCAACATTGAGTTCTGCATAAAGACGGGTCGGCCAATGAATAGCAACGCAACGCGCGCCGCTATAGATGGCTGAAGGCGGCGGGGACGACGCGGCTGACAGAGACGCCGCGGAAGAACCGGAAGAGCAATCCGAGATCGGCTCGCATTAAATCCGTTCGATCACGCGCCCTGACAGCGGCCGCGTCCCTCACAATGGGAGATGTGCCCCCGGCTGAAGCCACCGCCTCGTGTCTGCGTACGACGCGCGGGCCCTGGAACCGTTCGCGGAGGGGCGGCGCCGAGTACAAAGGAAGCTCTCCTGAAAAACGCGTGTAAGTCGGATCGCCTCGGCATCCGCAACAACCGCGTCGCGTACGCAGTGTACACACACATCTCGGCAAACGAAGCCGCCGCCGCCGCCGCCGCCACTTATGCGGCGACGGCGAGCGGCTGTCGCGTCTTGGCCGCGGCCTGTACCGGCACGACGCGCTGCGGGCTTCAATCGCCCGCGTTGAAGACGCATGCGCCGCGGCGCGGGACTGTCGCCGTGGTGCGCGCGACAGGTTTTTTGGTGACGCGCCGCCGACTTCCCCGCCTGATGGATCACTTCCTCGCGGGGAAGTACGGTATTCGGCATTACACTTACTTGCTGCCACAACAAGATTTTTTACGCTCGAGCATACCGCGATACTCGCGCACTTTTCTTAATGTTATTTTTTTCACGACGATGACGACGACCCGAGGATGGATCGCGGGCGACGTGAAAGAACTTACTCACTGCCAGTCGTCACGTTTTCTTTTCTTTTTTCGTCTCGCGTGAAAACGCGTATACGACAACTATGGGTTGTTTCGTGGCGTTGTGACACATTTCTGTCCTCAGTGTATGGCGCGCGCTTTTCTTTGGTTCGGCGACGTTTATGGGGAGTAAGCACCGAACGAGTCATGCATGGCGCGGAACGCGAATGGTTTATTCACGACTATTCATATATAGTAACACGTTGCTGTAGGCGGCCGTCGAAGACGAAAACGCTGCCCACCACGGTGAAAATGACGATAAACCGAGACTTCAAACGACCTCTATTTTGCCTATCATCGTAAGCAGGTAATGTGCAAATAGTTTCGTGCACTTTCTTATCTTCGTGTAAGCGAACCCGCATGAACGACCAACATGCTTTCGGGCAGCGTCGTTATAGCCCTATACATATATAGATACAACACCAATGGAGGCCGCCGTGCGATTCTATAGTTTGGTGCTCGCGTTACTGGTGAACACCGTTCTTTCCTGCGAGGATCACGTACACCTCTCTCTGTGCTTCTTTAAGTCTCTTGGGCAGTAGACAATTTGCAGAAGATCTCAGGACCTTGGCCGCGGAGGCACTTGTAAGGAAAAACCTGAGAGAGTGGGTGTTAACCGCATTTCCTGTAACGTGTAGGACTTTTAAGTCCCGCGAATCCATATAATTTTGCTGAGAACGCATGCGCATAGTCATCTTTCTACTTTCTTCATATATATGCTTTCTTCACCTACAATCTCCATTCCGAGCGCATCGGGTCGGCAGTGCGACAGGCATTCCTGGTCTCCCTCTACACCATCATTTATCTCTTTCTTTATCCCAAAACGAATTAACGGTACAAGCTATACGAGAGCAACATCAGGAGCAGCAGAACTCCTTTTTCCTTACAATGCAGCGAGCCTCTACAGTGCGTGAATTGGCACGTCAAGCGAGTAGCACATCGGTATTACATGACGCACACGCAACGTACGTCAATCTTCAATGGAGCATTTGCATATGAGTGGCAGCGAGTACTGGTAGAAAGCAAGCGTCTCGCGTGTAAAACTAAAAATACACGTCAACCATTGCAATTTCGCACGATCAAGCGTAAGAGATTGTGTACTTTGTTTCTCGTCGTTCGCGTTTATTTCCTGCGTGATGCTACACTGAATGAGTGAGACACGATGCAATTTACTTTTCGTTCTCGTCTTGGTGGTTTTACCGGCAGCCTCGTTGCCGCCTAGTGAACCGTCCGTGTGGTACATATACGTATAGTCGTTCCCGCAGCTGTGAATCCGCTGGCCTCGCGCCAATGGACAAGCACGTCGCAGCGACAGCGCAGCACGCGGTCGCATCGGCACAGCGAGACAACGCCGGCTCGCATTGCGTCGCGCTTGCTATATAGTTGTGGCGGAGGAGTGGGGGGACTGGGGGGGGGGGGGGCAGTCCCGCACCTTGGGCTTTCTTTGGGACAATGTGGCCCTGCGGAGAAAAAGAGAGAGAAGGAGGCCGAGCTGTCGAGAATGTCCCGAATCGAGGATGGCCTCGCGTGTACGCCTCATCTGCATTTCAGATTCGCCCATCCGATGAAGACGGATGGACGGCGGCGCGACGCTTGCAACCCGCTTGCGGCGGCGGCGTCTCTATTCGCAACGCTGCCGCGCCGTATGTACGTCGCCGCCACGCGTCCGTTTCTGTACTCGCACGGGTGTGTGCGCAACGCCGTGTCCACGTGCGGCGATCGCACGTTGCGCACTTCGAATGTTAGGTTGTGGGACACAAAGTGTAACTGTTGCCACACCTGCTTTCGAGCAGCGGGAGTTAATGAAAGTTGCTTTTCTTGGAACTCTGCCGGCGGTCGTGTCATTGCAGCCAATCTTAAGACGTTCGTCTTGTCACAATGTAGCGTCGCGTTTTGATTCTGGTTTCACAGTACTTTTGATGATTACTCAGAATGGTTACACTGAGCACGCGTTACTACGTGGAGCCATGTTTACTCCACCGCGATAAGTGCTGCATTTTCAAGGCCCCTGTTAAGCTTTGAAATTTGCTGTAATGAAATATGTCAAGTACACTAATTAATATTTTAGCTCGAATAATTATTAAGCGGAAAGCCGTTTACGTCTCATTAGTCAGTCGACCTTGAGCGAAAACGCGTCGACGACCCGAAAGGTACAAAAAGGCTACGAACCCTCTACCTTTGGTGTTAATTAAGGCTACGAACCCTCGACCTTTGGGGGGGGGGGTCGAACTACGACGATTTGTGTAATCTAACCCACCATCTTTGGTGTTAATGAAGGCGTAGGTAATTAAAATAGAGTTAAGTCACTCAAACCTACGACCTTTGGTGGGAGTCGAACCCCCGACCATTGGAATTAAGAGGGATGACTAAGCAAATTAAGAGGATGAGTAAGCGAAATAAGAGGCATGACTAAGCGAATTCAAGGTGTTTTGTACGTCATGTGTCCGTCTTTAATGCATCGGCACTTGGGCTTTCGCCTTCAAGTCGTTCTAGAGATAGCATAAGAGAACCCGTGAATTTTACTTTTGGTCAAGACCAATTGTTGTTTACATACAACAGACACGAGCGGCTAAGCGGTAATGCTGAGAAGGAAGAGGGATGAAAGTTGTCTAATCGAATCTTCGGCATGTGATTATAAGTTATTATATTTGTTTACACATATTGTAATTATATAAATAATAGTCTTGCATCGGCCTTCATGATAATTAGTAATGGTAGTATTGTGACATATTGTTAAATATATATAGTAACACCATTTTCCTAATTCGGGCTAGACAAGCATCACACTCCGACGTAGCTTTGGAATATGATGACAAAGAAAGAAAGAAAGAAAGAAAGAAAGAAAGAAAGAAAGAAAGAAAGAAGGAAAGAAAGATGACGAATCTATTAATAAATGATTCTGTAGAAGTGCCGTGGTTTTTAAGGCATTCCAGATGCGCAGTACGCCATCAAAATGACAATCTAACTTATTTTACTGAACTTTAAACAGAGGCCGTCAGTAGTACGACTATTTGTTTCCAGTACATACAAAATCATGCAGCATGGCATCCAGACAAACAAACAAACAAACAAACAAACAAACAAACAAACAGGAACGCCTCTTTCTGCAGCTGCACCAGATACAAACAGCCTCAGCGACAAGCGCACAATTTCGCGCACCTGGATAAGACGCCACGATCCGGCTCGCTCGCAATACACGAAAAACACATAATACACTGCGTGATGAAGCGTGCCGAGAGAGTGCTGCCCGCGCCTGACGATCTTCAGCAGAGCTGTCAATGAGGCGCGTATGACAAACTACTTCGCGGAGATGGGGCTGATTACCGATCGGAAACGCAAGCTGCCGCACCAGCCACAACTCACCCGTGTTTGTCGCCATATAACCCGCAAGGTCGCTGTAGCTTCCACTGGCACAACTCCGCGTGCACGCGCCGCCTGCTTGTGTTATGGCAGGACTTGTGAGACGACTGCATGGCCGTTCCTATGGGGCGAAAACCCTGTGAAAACGTTTATACTCGATTTGCGTGATTAACGAGCGAAAAACAGCAGCACGCGTACGTTTCGCGTCTTGCTACATTGGAAGCGCAAGAAGAAGAAGAAGAAGAAGAAGAAGAAGAAGAAGAACTTTATTCAAAGGTCCGGCCAATTCTTGGCCAATCCCCCAGTGTGGGTATGAGCCATAACATGAGGCCATCATCATCATCATCAAAGGTCCGGCGAGTTATTCGGGGATTGGGCGAACATCCCCGCCTATAGGAGTCGGCCATGAGCCCTTGAGCTCTGGCGGCTTCCACGGCCCACTGGACGAGCCAAAGTTGGTTTCCAAGAAGCGCAATTAAAAAAAAAAGATGTGTTTGAAGAAGCGGCCTTTCCCAGGTTGCGCGAACTCGAGTTAAGGAACCCGGACACTGTGATATACACACCTGAATATGACAAACAAGTTCTGTGGAAGCCCGTAAGGTGGAGGAAGGTTCGTGAAAGTGGAATATTGATCCATCCGACTGTTACGAAGCGACAGAGTAAATGCGCGCGTTTCCTTTGTAGCTTCGTGCTATAGTCGGGTGAATGACAATTTTCCGTGTCATGTGCAATACACGTTAGCAGTTCTATCCGCTATACAAATTTTGCGACAAAATTCTACAGGCTCTTTAGTATGTAAATATATCGAGTCATAAGAAACCAGGAAATCAAAAAGGCGCGGTCTGATTACAAAGTTTTATGCAAACTTGCGCTTGTGATAACTATTCGGTAAACCGGTGCTTCTTTGTGCTGGATCAAGAAACAAACTGCATGTTCCCTCCTAACGGCATAAACGGGAATTTTTTTTCTTTAATTAGGAATGACGCGTATATGTCAGGAGCAAAAATAAATGCTCAATCGTCTTTCTCTTCGTCCAAGAAGAGACAGTCCAAGAACGAAAGGAGTTCTGACTGCCCGTTTTGTGGGACCAGCTCCTCTCCGGGAGTAACTTAGGCGGAAGGGCTCTGCTCGTGCCACATTTAACTCCCCTTTCCAACAGTTCTACTCCCCAACGGAGTCCATCAACCATTCCTAAATAGTACGTTCGCGCCACCTATATGCTCAAGCAGAGTAAGCGTACGCTTCGCAGGGCAGGTCGAGAACTCTTCAACATTCCCGCAAATATAGATTATCGCAAAGGTATAGATACCCGCAAAGGTACTAACTGTTCTGAGGACAAAGAGAGCGCACCCTTTGTTCTAAATGTGCTCTAATATGTATCGACATGCAGGCGCAGGTATCGACATCACGCACGGTATTTACTCGAGTTTCCGATGTGACAGAAATAGGCAGTGACTTTGTCAACGTACAATGCGATCCACCGATAAGGGGAACACCAAATTAGGATTTCGGAACCGATTACAACTCGGTTTCGAGAGGGAAGCTTCAGAAATAAACTTATTTGTCATTAGAGGTCTATCTAACGTGTCACATCAAGCCTTTTTTTCCTGTGAAGTCGATAATACGTGCTGTTTGTGTTGGATGCCGCCTATTCAAATACATTTAACACGCAGTAACGCTTTCCTGATATAATCACTAGGCTGATTTTAACGAAATTTGCTGCATTTGAGAGAGAAAGTTAAGTTGCAATGACTGCTGGAAGCAACATTTGACTTTAGGCCTGAACTTTTAAGTGAATTTTCTAAAATTGGTAGGTTTGAAAAAAAAAGATAGAAGCACGAAGTTTACAAATCCGTAGCTCCACACCAAGAATAGATATCCCAGTTCTGTCAACTGCCTCCACTAGAGCATCCAAAGCGGACAAATTTGGTATGTCAATTTATATCTTATCTGAATTTGTTACATTGTTTACAAGGGTTTTGCAAAAGTTCTACTCACATATTAATGGTTTATTTGAGAGCCATGTATAATATATAAATTTTGTCCGCTTTAGATGTACTGTTAGGTGCAGTTCACAGAATTGTCATATCGTTTTACGTTGCTTAATTACAGAGTTCTAAACGTGATAGTTTCGTGTCAGAAGATTTGTGATTTTTGCCAATTTTTATGAAAAAATGAACAGCATAAATAAAGAATTCGCAACCAACAGTCGCTAGATTTTACAAAACGCGCATCTGCGCTTGTCTTATGTTCAACTTCCCAAGTTTTCCTGTCTTACATTTTTGACTGAGCTAACGCCTACGTTGTGTCGTTTGTGGCTAGGGTATATTGCAGTCATCTAGCTTAGTGTTGCGCTTCTGCTTGCGCCCAGGAGTGAAATGAAGAGGACAAAGCTGATTGTTTCGAAGCTTTGCACCCGATATCGCAGATATAACCCTGCCCCTTGCTGCTAACCGTGAAGGACATGCACGTGGCAGTCCTTGAAAAGGTTGATACTATGAATACGCAAATTAATGAATGCCTCACACACATCTATAAGTGAATAGAAACGCGAGATACAGGCATCTGCGGCAGTGTTAGACTGTTCGGTTTAACGCACTTTTTATAAAGTCTGCTCGGGCAGAGATCGTTCGTGTTTGCCAACGAGAATAGACAACCAAGGTACCGCTAGGCGCTCAGAGCACTTGGATCTGCAGCATCATGCAACTATTCGCAGGGAACCAAGTAGCTATAGTGGTCAAACGAGGAAAGGCGAAAGCACGAACGTGTTAAGCGTCGCATGCTCCGCGCTTCAGTCAGTGTCCTTTTTCCTCTTTCTATTCCCCTTTCCCCCACCCTAGTGTAGGGTAGCAAACCGGATGCTCCTCTGGTTGACCTCTCTGCCTTTCCTGTCCTTGCTTTCTCTCTCTCTCTCTCTCTCCACCCGTACGATGTCGCTATTGACAGAGCGAATGGCTCGACTTATCTGGACCCATTGTTTTGTCAATAGGCGTCCGCGTTCCACTACCTCAATGTAATAGTGACATCATAAGCCCGTGTGGAGCGAGAAGAATCGTTAGAGCACGCACGAAATACAAGAAATTGGGAACGGTTATCAAGGAATCATCGAACATGATTGTCAAGGCCAGCGATAGGCTGTGTGATATTAAATATGTACGAAAGCAATCGTTAATGCGCATTCCACTGCATGCCTACAGGGCAAGCTTAAATCAAGCGCATTAATATGCAGAAGTTTAGGCCAAGCACAATGTTTCGGCTTCTGTGATCTGATCCGATATTTCGTAAAGACTACTTTCTCTTTACACCTGTATTATTTTCTCTTCCTCCTTGGCTGAAACGCTGTTGCGTCTGTTATCACTGGTATATCGGCAACTAAGCGCGTCGCATGATTTTATAAAAGAAAAGAAAGAAAAGAAGCACGAGAATCAAGCGAAATAACTGCTACAAATCAGCGCCCCAGATATAAATTTCCGCTTTCAGATTTCATTTTCCCTAGACATGGTATCGACACCTATAGCCATCGTCATTAATTGCCAAACGCGCATTCTCCGCTGTCCTACTGCGTCGCGTACTGTATAGTAGTCCTCCATAGATTGCGTAAAGCATTTGTCGGGTACTTCGAAAAAAGAAAAAATAGAGAACGACGCTTAGCGACACGGGAGTAAAGGAGAAAACACGGTATAGACGTCGTGTAGCACGAGACGGTGCCTCGGTCTCCACCGTCCGTTCGTCCGCGGCTCGAAGCGTCCGGTATTCGCGTACACTGCGCAACCGCTTTCTCCAGAGGTAACAAATTACAGCCCTCGTTGTAAATACCGGCACACGCGTGTTTCACCTGTCCGCCACAGGTCTCGGATACACGTCGCGCACGCATTTTTTTTTTTTTATTTATTCTCGTTTTCTTTACTCCCTAAGCGCTCGTCCGCGGTCGGGTCAATTGCGCAGCCCTCCGAACCTATCGGTGCATTCTGGCCCGCACGCTTAAACCTCACAGCCGCGAATATACGGGCTATCGTTATTCATAGGGGAATCGCCTCACAAAACGGTTCCTATATCTCGAGGGTCATTTGCTCTCGTCAAGAGGCAGCGTGCCTGGCGTTTCCGCCAGTTTCCGCTCACTTAATATTTTCCGTTCTTTCTTTTTCTTTCTTTATCCACGTGCCCAATGCAGAGGCACTTGCGTTACAATGAGAACGAACGGTGAGCCGCTGTTTATCGCACTGGCCCCCTTACCGACCGAGCAATGTCACAAGTGTTACAGTATAGCTCCGTGGCTTGCAGAGCGCATGCCATTCGCGTTGCTCAGGTTGAATGACGACTGTTGTTGCTACTGAGAAGAACGATCGTTTGTACAAGGAGCATGCAGACCCTCCTTGTCCGAAGACACGTGGGTGAAACGAGACAAAATCAGAAACCCTTGTTTTTCCCCCTTCCTTACTTGGAGGCCAGACTAGTCCCATTAGCTGCGAAAGCCAGCGCTCAGAACAGAAGACGAAACAGTTAAGAAGGGTGATTGTAGCCTGGTTTAATGCTTGATCACATGTCTAGAGTTTTCCATCGCAGGAGGTTAAATAGACGCCCAATAATCTGAGAAACACGGGAATGCATCATTGCGGGCTGTGTCAAGAACTTGTGTGCATCGGGCAATATCAACATTTGTTCTACGGTTTCCGTGTCCCTGATTAAGTACATGTTAAATATTGATGCCTTGCTACAAAACAAGCTTTTTATAACCCCATTATGACCCCTGTCGTTCTAACATTTTCTGTCTCACCTGTAATCATAGTCTGCAATTGTCTCATCTGAAATTGTAGGCGTTCTGTAACGTCTACGATTGTTAGAACTGAAAGGTAAGATAGCATAAGAACCGAGGGAAAGCCCATTTTTCTCGTAAGCGGGTAGTAAAAGGTGGAACTGGCCGATGCACTGCATTGGTCAGACATGGATAGACGCACGAATGCGCACTGATACTAATTGGTTTAATGCTGAATGCGCGCTCGCGATGCAGAGGTTATTCCTTGCTACCTTGCTACGCAATACCTTGCTATCAAAGTTATTGTTTGTTGTCGACATGCACATCCCGCAACTAAAACGCCATCGCCCAGCCATAATCACAACATGCTTATTCTTCTAATATACAATAGGCGGCGTGCTCGCCTTTTCCACTATGCGGAGTGGAGTTCCAGTATAGCATGACTGCCAATGCAGAACAACGCATGCCGCATCGACAAGTCCTGCGCCGAGCCCGAAAGCCGAACAAGCGACGCGGTTTGACTTTGATTCATGGTCTTTTTGCCAGTCCCGGATTTCGAGCGAAAAAGAGAAAGGCCCCACCGCAACGGGTCATTACAAAAGCCTTTCCGCAAGTTGCGCGGGGCGCGCACGCGTGCAAATCGTATCGAGCGCCACCTCGCGGCATTCGGAGGTACTTAGGGCCATTAGGGGCGCACAAAAGACCCCTCATTACGACTAAAGAGGCTGGCGCGGCCGCTTAAAAAGAGCGGCTTGTGCCCCCGAGTCTTACTCAGCAACGGAAAACCGCGGCGCTAGTCTGTGCATGCAGCGGCCAGCCATCGAGTGTGCGGGCGAGTGAGTGAGCTCGTGGAGGGAGATGCAGGCATGAATAACGCTCGACGGGCCGGCATCTATCGGTCCAGTACCAGCGGTCAGCTCGGGGGCCGCCCGCCCACCGAAAAGATCGGTGTCTGTCTCGCGCTCTGGCATTAAACATTGATGCCCGTGTTTTTCAAATGTGGGGGTGTAAGCTGCACCGCGGGTCTTTTGTCTGCAGCCAGCCTCGGTAGCGGGGGACTGTGTGTAGTCGCCCGGCCTGTCTGACATGTGTAGCGGCACTGTTTGAAGGGAGCCCGCGTAGCGTTCTCGTCTTTGCGCCTTTATTTTTGTTTTACTTCACCTTGTATCCCATATAGTGAAGCGAGTCAGAACGGGAGATCCGGTACACGCAAGTAAGGCGCAGTGCAGAGGTCACGTCAAACACGGAGGGACGCGATCTGTGAAACGTCCGGCGATGAACAGAATAATAATCGCACTTTACAACACAGTTTGGATAAGTGCCGCTAGCACTTTTCTTCCATCGCGGGATCACCTTTATCCTTTTTCTTCCTCCGCTGTTCCAGCGTAAACCTCCAAAGGCGGGTCTGTTACACGGAGATATGCGCAATCACCAATTGAGGGCGTTCGACTGAAGTTGTGACGCCTTCGTACTCCCAAAGAACATGCCTGGGCGCTCGGCAAGCTGTGTTTCGGAACCGCTTGAGCGTTCGCTGACAAGCGCAAGGAAAGAATGACGTTGCCAAGTGGTTGTTAGCGTGACATTGCGCCATAAGCACCTGCTTCCCACTGTGCATTTAGTTGTGAGCCGAAGTGCGCTGCAGCACCGTTGTTCCTATGAGTTTCGACTCCGGCGTGGCCTATGCTTGTTTGTGCCGTCTCGCGGTTAGAAGATCAACTTATCCAGCTAAGCTTCGTTCGTAAACGAATGAAAACGTTCCGAGCCCTTTCTTGAAGGCTTCTACTTCGAAATTATATACAGCTAAGCTTGGCATCATCTTTAAACGGAATGACGCTGAACGGCACGGTCCCTGTAATTCCAGTCGTTCCTCATCTTTTCTTCCCTTTGTAACACGAGATATGCTAGAGGTATTTCTCTTTCGTGATATTTATTGCCAGATACGTTGGCATTGGTGTCGTGCGGGACGGTGCCTTCTCTTTTCCCTTGGTAACGCAAAACATAGCACACACTCATGCTCACTGCCTTCTTTCTTTCTCCGTCTACCGTAAGTGGTGCTGTTCTTGCCCTTTCTTCTTTTTTTGCCTTTGTGTAGTTTTTTCACTGCTACATGAATGTGCGAGAGCTTTGTTTTTCTAGCATTCATCTGTGCTCGGGTTTTCCTATTCCCTGTTACTCCAATAAACAAAAGCGAGAGGATACCAAAGATATCAGTCTCATGTACGTTTGGACCGGAGTGAAAGCTTGAAAGAAAGCATATCCGCGTCACCTAATTGAGTATTAGGAGCATCGTTGCTGTAACGTTTTGAATGACAAATTTTAGAGAACTTTCTTTAGCTAACACGGAATCTAGGGAGGGAATGCCTACACGACGACCATCTTGACCGCGTCACGACCACTCATGTAGCGGCAGCAACACACTCTACGCCCGGGATCGGACAATATTAGGAGAGCACCGTAAGTCATATTTAAGCATCCAGTTTCCAGCTTCAATGAACCCCTCCTTCGTCGACGCAACCATCTGCGCCGCATTACTTCTTTTCCGTCGGCTCATCACCTTGTTCATCGATGGGTCAAGGGGGGGGGGGGGAAGTAAACATTGGAGGGGCCAAAGCCTTTGCACTCTTAACTAAACGTTCAAGCTACGCAAGGAAAGAAATTGAGTGGGCCACTAAAATGAAAACGGTGATAATCGCCCAGGTAGTGACATCGGTTCCAGCAAGGCGAACGACGGTGATCGTGACAACATTGGCCACGTCAACACAGTGGCTCATCGGTCGCGAACCAGCGGTCAAGCCCCGAGTTCACGCTGTCGAAAAAATTGATTTTCCGGGGACTTCTTCCTCCACAGACAGAACAAACACGATGATAAAGTCGATGATGATGATGGTGAAGTCGATTGCGACAGACGCCACAGACTGATGAGGTACACCAAACAACCACGCATGCCAAAAATAAAAAGAAAGAAAGAAGAGAACATTCGTTCAATAGAGGCACAAATTACGCCCGCTACCGCAGGTTTTGCGGTGTAACGGCGACGCATTGCAAGTGTAACTGTCAGGGCTGCGCACAAAGACAAAGGAAGTCCGTTTCACTTCCTCCTCTCCTCTGCGCTCTCCCCCCCCTCCCCCCGCACAATGATCAGCGTGGAGAAGGGGAAGAGTGCACAGAGATCGAGCGTATCCCTCGCCGACCGGTGCGACAAGCGCGGGAACATTCCGAGAAGCTGACGTCTGCGGCGACCCGCGCGCTGCCTGAGCGACGCGCGGCGCAATCCACGCGACATAGCGGCGCGACCTTGAGCAACGTCCGGCGTCGACGCTCGCTGCGCGTGCCGCACCACGCGACTGGAGCCGCCGCCAGAATCGCCGTCCCGTAGTGCGTGGGACGACGTTTCACCGTCCTGCTTGCGAGACTAACACAAAAAAGGTTGTGAGAGCATTGGCCCAACTGGACTATGTAGACGTACTTCTGGGAGTCTGCCTGTTCGAGTGCCTTTAATAAAGAAAAGCTTACAAATGTTATTTCCGCCTGATACGGTCAGAATAACTTGCTCAGCTCGTGCTAATTAAAAAAAAAAAACAAGAAACGAAACCATTCGTGTAGAAGAATGCGAATGTAGCGTTCTGTTGAAACCTGTCACCTCTGTATCCCTCGAATGAAACATGATACGTAAAATGATTAATTTCTCGGGAGAGTATAGACGTCCTTTAGTAACAAAACCTCCTAATCTGTGCTTATGCTAATAAGGTAAGCTCGCTCTGTAATTCTATTGATTATATTTTCCCCCGCGAAAATTTGTTGAACGACCGGTCGCGTTCAAAAGTATTCGGTTTGTTCCTCGTACATATTATATTACTACACTACTGCATATTAGCGCATTTCATACCCTGTATTCTTTGTATATGTATTCACATAAGTATTCTAATTACTGTATGTTATAATCCTTAGTGCACTTTCTACCTTACACAATGCCTCTAGAGGCCTGTAAGCTGTCTTTAAATAAATAAATAGATAAATAAATAGATCGGGCACTCGAAAGCGTCGACACAAATAAATAAGCGAAAAATAAGTTACCTTAAATAAAAAAAAATATAGGCAAGGATAAATGTATATATAAAAAAGGAATCAGAGAAATAAAAAAAAACATAGTTTAAGTTCTTCATAGAATGCGCAAAAACCATTCGGTCATAAATTTTCTCAAACGAACCCATCCATACTGAGACCATACCGCTTGCGCAGTATAATATGGTCTCCGTAAAAAGGTCCTACAGCCTCTGGCGCGAGCAGATTTGAGTGTTTCAGGGTTCTTCGTTCGCCAGGACTTCACAACCTTCAAACGCACTGAAAATAAATGAGCGCAATGTCCGAGCCTTACCAGAAGTCGCCCTGCTAAACGAGGGACTTCACACGAAGTGCGACCAATACGAGTGCGCATGCGTGCTGCGTGACGCAGTCTCCGCTCCGGACGCTCGCATGCTGCAGCAGCCAGAGGAAAACGCCTCGAACTGCTGCGCAGTTTATCGGGCCGAGGGGTTTCCGCGATGCGAATCCGACCCCGGTTCCGTTTCCGACGACTTGGGCAATCTCGCTTCCGTTATCGCATTCCACGTGAGCCAGAGGTGTTCGCTTTGCACACGCCAGCGGCGGTGCGCAGCGCTTCTTTTCTTCGCAGATAAACGGCGTCCCCGATAACGTGCGCCGGCAGGAAGCGCCGCACTGCATGTCCTGTGTCATCTTCCGAGCCACGACAAAGCGTCTGCACGTCCTGCTACTCGTTTCCAGCTACGCGAACGTTGCATCAGAAAATCTGAGGCTTTCCATCTGCACCCGCCCGTGGAGGCCGCGCAGCTTCCCGTTTGGACTTCGGCAAGGACGGCGCTAAGTGGAGGGCATATAATGGTGGGGGACACCAACCATGTACTATCTGGATTGCGGCCCTATTTCAACCGGCTGGACACTATCCCTGCCACAATATCGACACATTGTGAAGAATCTAATGGGAAAAAAAGTATTTCGTGACTTCAGGCGCACGCGGTAAAGTACCCTATATCCGGCACATCGTAACGGACGGACGGATTCGTTAAGGTTTTTGTCACACATTCAATGGACGCAGTCAGGCGGAGAAAGCTGGCGCATGTTGGTCCCTGGTATATGCGAGATGGTATCAGAAAGTTTCGAGACTGGCTCTGTTTTGAAGGAAGTAATTTATTTAACGCGCATTCGAAAAATCTCGTCTTCGAAATAGTCCCCTTGCGCAGCAGTACCGCGCTCCCAGTGTTCCTGCCAATTTGCGAATATGTGCTGGAAGTCTCTCTTCTGTTCGAGTCGAGCATTCTTTTGTGGCTTGAGCTCCGATTCAGCGATCGCGACAAAATAGCAGCCTTTAAGCTAGTTTCCTAATTTCGGTAAGAGAGCGATATAAGCGGGAACGAAACCTGACGAATGACCCCCTTTTTACGACGGGGAGAACCACTGCACTCTTCAAAAAGTGTACACCCTTTGGGCCTTACCTTGTCCCTGTTGCGTTTCGCCTGCGACACGCGGTTTTGCCGGCGCGACTGCGGCGGGGCGGCAGACATTTTGGCCCGATCGTCGTCGCCGCAACGCTCCCCGCC
The DNA here is from genome assembly GCF_050947875.1 of Dermacentor variabilis. NCBI lineage: Eukaryota > Metazoa > Arthropoda > Arachnida > Ixodida > Ixodidae > Dermacentor > Dermacentor variabilis. Next base: position 53,584,621 of record NC_134571.1, on the reverse strand, counting down.
AGGTGTTTCCAGGCGTTTCCAGGCATGTTCCGATGCCACGTGTCTTCATGTGCGTGTGTGAGTGTATGTGCCATTGTGCCCAAACCGGGCGATGCGAAAGCAGGGGTCACCCTCTCATTCCAGTCATTGTGCCCGAACCAGGCGGTGCGACAGCAGGGATCACCCTCTCATTCCAGTCATTGTGCCCGACCGGCAGCGCTACGACAGTGTGCGTCACCATTAGCCCATTGTACATTCACGTGCTCGTCTATTGAGGGGTTCCTTCTTGCCCTCAACTGCGAGAGTATAAAAACAGCTGCCCCCGGACGCCAAAAGAAGGGCTCCGATTTCTTCTGTTGAGTAAAGTGCTCTCCCGTCTCTCTACTTCGGTCAACCTGACCGCCAACTCTTTGCGATGTTAAAATAAACAAGTTGTTTTGTTGTTACCAGTCGACTCATGCTTTGCCGGGACCTTCGGATGCTTCCAGTTGTACCCCAGGCCGCCAGGCCAACGCTACCCTTGGGGCTTGCGACCCAGGTACAACCACGGGCGTCAGCGCCGAGTTCCCAACAACCGATCGTACCAGCGGTGCGATCCAAACATCCCACAACGATAATAGTGATCTGCCTTGCTTGCGTTTGCTTTCTTGAACTCAGCGTTCGCTACTTTCCTTCTGAGAATGCCATTTCACGCTGATAACGCACGTGCCGTTCGTGACTTCTAAGTACCGGGCTCGCAGCATTAAAGAAAGGAAATGCGTGCAAGACAGATGACGAGTATTGTTGTGGAACAGAATGAGCCCCAAAGGGTCCGAACTTTTCAAGAGCGTAGGGACGAAAGTAGGGTGCATGGATATGACCCTGAGATGAAGCAACAGTCCTCGCAGTGGAAAAGCCCAATGTCTCCACGGCCTAAAATAAATAAATAAATAAATAAATAAATAAAGAAAGAAAGAAAGACAGAACCTTTAGATAGTGCATTAGGTGCTTGCACGTGCTGTTGAGGAGGTCGAGCTACAGCGCAATACGTTGACTTTACACTGCAGCTCGTTATGTCCTGCAAGAAGGCTGACCCGTCCATTGGATAACTTAATCCATTACCACGTGTGCAGCAGGATTTCGCCTTCATGTGTTACAGGAGTGTAACTTGTTGCCGATTATTAATATTGGGAAGTGGAAACACGGGTGACCTTGAACTCCTTAGTGTTGCCTTAAGCGAAAAAAAAGAACCAGCGTAAATCAAGACGCGTGACCAGGAACAGGCACACACACACAGTCGCCAAGGAAAGCCCAATCACGTGCGCGAGTTGCTTGAAGCGTTTCATATCGAAAAGAACGAGCGGATTCGCACAAGTGACCTATCTGTGCTTATCACAGAGAAAAAGTGGTGGTTCTCGCCAGGATTTGATCGACATCTTCCACTTGTTTGATTGGTTTCTTTTTTTTTGGATGTGCGCTTGCGCAGGAAAAGTGGTGCTTTAAAAACAAAAAAAAAAAACAGGCCTCTCTGTGTGTGTGCCTCCTTCTAGTCCTACGTCTTGGTTTTCGCAGGTTCCTTTTACGTGTAAAACGTGAACCAACTAGCCCAGCAATTATCGCTTCTAAATTAGTATTGCCCGGCTATTTTACGTCGTTGCTCTGGCGGGCTAGTGTTACGAGCTGAGTGAAACCTATTGCATCCCTCCGAGCAAGAAACTGACGTCCCCTTCCAGGGAAGCTTGACATAAGTCGAGATACAGTGATAAGAGACAGTCTTATGACGCATCGTGCGTACGCTGCTAATCTTGGCACACCGTCCTCTACGCGGCCCATATCACCGTTATACCGCTTGCTCAATTCGCTCATAGACCTTGAGAGAGAATACGATTAGCGTACTTTGCGCTTTTGATAACGATCGTGCGAACTCATTAGATTGCCTCGCCTATACGTAACATCTGGAAGGATAACTTGTCACTTGACCCCATAAAAGTGATATCAAGTCTGTAATTTTAGACCTTGGAACTTATCTCTGTTACATGCGCTCTTCCTTCTGTCTTTGTTAATGTCAAGCCATTGCATTTGATGCGTGTAATTTTGTAACGGACGAGAACAACCACCGGACTATGTTTCGCTAGGCATGCCAACATTGAAAAGAGAAAAGGAACGTAACGCGCATTATGACTGGATGAATAAGTTAATAACTGACATCACACCGGGCACAGCCTGTAAGTGACATTACTGTTTTGTCTCGTACATTATGGTTCTTTTTTAGGGAGCTGATATTGCGGTGGTGCTTGTCTTTATGTGTATATGATGATACCTGTGTGGACCCCTTCACCCTTGCGTAATGAACGATCATCGTGAAGTTACTGGGCTGTGTACTGTGGACTGTGTACTGTTTACTGGAATGTGTAGGTAATGAGCGCTTTCGGCGCTTATGCACAGGCGCGAAGACAGTTTTTTTTTTCGTGGGGGCGATCTGATTTTGATATAGTGATTGCTAATTATTATGATAATGATTAGTTTTCTTACGTGCCGGCGTGTTCTCTTCTGCAATAATCATTAAACCTTTATTTTCTTTCCAGAGCAATGAGCAGTAACAACTGGGAAGACTGCATTTATGAATCTGTCACGTGCCGCACGCTGGCGGCTGCACAAACAAATTTTAAGGGGGGGGGGGTTGCGTCAGAACATACGGACATCATCCCTGCTGATGTCCGTAGATGAGACAACCTTTATGTGCTCGTGTTCGCGTGTGTCGGGGTTTTTTTTTTTTTAATTCCTTTCTCTCTTTTATTTTTCTATTTTTTCTTGCGTAACAGCGGCCCCTGCTCAGCCTCGACCTCACTGATCATCTTTGGGCCGTCCTGCACGCCGAGGAAGCCGCCCGTGTCCAAAGACTCGAGGCCGTCACCTAGGCTTGGGTGCTTATGGCCCCACCCCGCCCAAATCGCCGGACATTTAGAATAAAGTTTTCACTCACTCACTAACGAATTTGGAATTTTGGGATAACCGGCTCTGACGTTGCCTACCTTGCCGTGCTTGCAAATATAAATAAAAACAATCAGGCTGTTGTTGTTGTTGTTGTTGTTGTTGTTGTTGATGATGACGTCGTTGTTGTCTTCGTGGTCGTTCTCGTTGTTATTGATTAAACAATGAGATGTCCGAAAAACAGGCCACCGAAGGCCCGGCTAATCCAAATCATAAGAAATAAACAGTAGAGGCAAAGGAATGTAGGCACAGAACAATACCACCAAACATAAAAGAGAAAAGAAGCAGAAAGAAAAACATAGCGGAAAAATACCGAATCACTTAACTCAAGATTAGCCTCCTGTACAATAATTATACTGTATATACATTCTAGAACTGGTACGGCGCAACATACAAAGGAAGAAACAAGTCGAGCCGGCCAGATAAAGGAACAGAGTGCTGTTCACAACACAGTGCTCTGTTCCTTTATTTGGCCGGCTCGGCTTGTTTCTTTCATTGTATGTTGCACTGTACCAGTTCTAGAATCCAATACCAACTCGCCCAAGCCTCAACCCTACTGTAGATACATATAGTCAAAGCACGCTGTATCGGCGACATGCGAACGTCCAGTGGCAACATGCGTTACCAGAGCAGTCACTATCAGTGAAATTACTATCTGTACAATCTCGGCACAAAAACTGACTTACTGAGTATATTTACGATCGATTGTCAAAGAGGCTGCAACAGGTCACTATCTATTATACAGTCACCGAGCGTAGAGCATGAACACATAGCTCACTCGAAAGTTGGTCATTAAATAATGTGGTATGTGCACGAAATCTGCAGTACTGTGGCCTCTTTCCTTTCCATGTTGCTCCCTTCTGAAGCTTAACTCCTGCTGTCATTTGCTGTTCTCTCTCTCTTTTCTTAAATTTTTGTGCAGGAAAAGTTAGCATTATGGGTGATACCCGCTATACTCCTTGTCTCCTGGGCAAACACACTACTTAGCAAGGGTACAGGCCGCGTCGAACAAACAAACGAATAAACAGGACTATTTTCATGTTGCGCCGTCTGAAGCGTTTGTATTTATTTTCATCTATCCTCATAATTAGCCGTGCAATGCCGTGTTCTTTTAGCACTTTTGGATGTTTTCAAATTATGTTTAGTTTGATCTTTAGCATGATAATTTAGTTTGATGTTTAGTGTGGCGTTTTCCTATTCTTTAACGTTCTCTATGACCCGCCTTGTTGGCCTACAGTGGCTATGGTGCTGCGCTGCTAAGCACGAGATAGCGGGATCGAAACCCGGCCACGGCGGCCGCATTTCGATGGAGACAAAATGTAATAACGCTCGTGTATCGTGCATTGGGCGCTCGTTAACGAACCCCAGGTGGACCAAGGTAATTCGGAGTTCCTCACTACGGCATGCCTCATAATAAGATGGTGGTGTTAGCACGTAAAAGCCCACAATTTAATCTAATTAATTCAATATTCATGACTTTTCCCGACTCCCCTTTTCTCCCTTGGAGGTGAAATGAAAAGTGATTTGATTTGATGTGTTTTGAAGTATGAGATGCTAAGTTACGTACTCTCTCCTGCCCGCAGCCTGCAACAGACATTCAGAACTGTATACAAATACATAGATAAAAGTAAATGCCATCTTGTGGAGTCAGGACGCTCAAGTCTATCTCGGAGCTGTATAATTTATGACTTCATGACCGTTGGTCTGAGTGTGAAATCTGTCGAACGTGATGAAACACGCCACAACCGGAAATGAACCTACATACGTGCCATAAGACATCCAGGAACCTCATTCCAGCGAACCCACATCCTGCGTAGCTGGCTGCCGGTGTTTACAGCACGCGCCGTAAAGAAAAAGCATCCTGGTTCCTTCTCTCTAGGTGCATAGGAAATCGTGACGTTATCTGACATGTGTTATAAGTGCCGTATACCTTACTACGAAATCCCTTATCTGGCTTCCGCATCCTGTCCGACCTCCGGCCTCTTCTTCACCACGCCACCCGGAAGCGCTCACTGTTAGGGCACCAACGACACAGTGTGTGAAAATTAACGGCGTGTCTGATGTCACCTTCTGGCAATATTCCGCTCCCCTTTAGGTTGCTTGGTTGTGTTGTTTTGTGGCTATGGCGTCTTCCCTGCCGCGCACGAGGTCGCGGGTTTAATGCCCGCAGCCGCGGCCGCATTTCGATGGGGCGCGAAAATGCAAGAACGCTTGCGAACTCAGATTTAGGTCCGCGTTTAAAGAACCCCGGGTGATAGAAATTAATCCACTACGTCATGCGCCCCCACGATCGGATTGTCGTTCTGGCATGTAATGCCCTGGAATTTAATTCTTAAATGTTTTGCCCCGCTCTCACGCAGGAAACCCAAAATCCAGCTGCGAAACTCCACCTGAACAAATTTCTCAGAGACGCATCTGCGAGTGCCTCAGAAAAAAGAAAGAAGGAAAAGAATAAAAAAGAAAAGAAAGAAATTATATTCAAACTTCCCTGTCCGAGAACATGCCCTTGGAATTCGCATTTGGCTAACGGCGTACATACAGGAAGACAATCCAAGTTCCTAGGCTCCCACGTTGACCACAGGAACCTCCCTACACTTCGGACGCTCTCCGCGTATATGTTAACGCTCTTTCTGGCAAACGCCACGACGGAACGGGCAAGTTTTAGATGTCATAAACGGAGACGGCCACACCCAATCCCACGGTCCAAGAAGCCAGGTCCTTTCGCTGTAGAACCAAACAAAAGGCCGCGGCCGGCAGCGACCAACATAACACCGTAACTTCTCCTCCACGTGTCTCCCACAGTCGCTGAAGTGAAAGCAAGGAATTCACAATCGCATACCTGCAACCCCGGCGTATGCGTGCCGCATCGAGCGGTCACCCTGCAGAGGGCTTTCACGATAGCCCGCTGCCGGGCGGGCATTAAAGGTGCGGCCGTATAGAAAGGGAATGTAACGAGGAAAGGGAGGTTATAGACGAAAGGAGGTAGCAGTAAGCAGAGACGTGATGTCTTAAAAAAATGGCACCAACCGACTTCACAAATGTCATAGAAAACGACTGTCAATGAGAAGGCGAAGCGCGGGAAAGTATCGTGCACTGAGTGAAGGTGACCTCCGGTTAGGAAAATAACTGACCACCTTATATGAGAACGTTTACCTACTCGGCACTTTATCACGACTCGAGAAAGGGGACGGTAACACCGCAAGAGTGGTTGCTGTGGTTTAACAACAGGCGACGGCGATTCATGGGAGAAATTGTTTTGCAATTTTGTGAAACTGACATTTCGTGAAAAAGGATAAAGGGAAGCGGGGGGGGGGGGGGGGGAGGCTGGGCAGGTCGCACTCTGATACATGAATTTCAAGGTCAGGGGGTTGATGTCATCAAATAAACATTCCTCGAGCCAGTAGCGTGTCGCAATTGCTTGTGCAAGCTTAATAAATTGTTTTCGAATGCGGCAGTGGCGTATACCTAGCGCAGGAATTGCAGTACAATACTGCATACAGCCTGAAAAAGTAAAAGTCAAGCTTCAAACGATCCCCAACATTACCTCGAGATTTTCTCCGTATCAAGTCACATGCGCAGTACCAACAGATTTTGTTTTACATGTGTCCTTTTGTGTTTAAATACGGCAGTGGTGTAGCTAGCGAAGGGATAAGGCTGGTATACTATATAGCCTGAAAAAGTGACTTGAAGGTACAAGCGATCGATGGCCTGTCTTACCTCGATATGCTCTCGGTATCCAGTCCCATGTGGAACGGCCACAGATTTTGTTTCATATGTGTCCTTCTCGCAAAGCGTTGGAAGTACGAACAAGTCACGCCTACCACACGTCTGAGTCAAACGACGGCGAAAAAGAAAGGGGCGTGAAGCCGCACACGCCGGAAGCACAGCCACAACTGGCTCGATCATGCACTGGATTTATTCCTATTCGCGACCGCCGCTTAATTTTGCGACTCATATATTGCTACGTTTTGAAGCCCACGCGCTTACTTCTTTCTGTTCCATATTTGGTAAAAGTTTGTACAAAAGAAATTCGGAACTCGACGTAAATAACAACGATCTTTTTCTCTCCTTTCATTTAAGAAGGAAACAGCAACCCTGGTGGTGAGTGTGAACTATATATACAGTCATGTGAAAAATGATGACGATCATGAGTTGGCTGCCCTTTAAAACAATATGGTGGCATGTGCCACCACACTTCAGCATACTGTTCAGGTTCATATGCAGCTTTGTTGTTATTATATACATTTTTTTTGCCCGCTCTTTGCCGTATGTAACAAAATACGGCTGATGCGCTATCTCTGACTGGGATGTGAAGCTGGCCCAGAGTCTGATACCTGACTTCAGCATGAACAGGCAGAGGAGCGCTTTAAAGAATTAAGGGTAGCGCATAAGTAACGCCGCAACTGTGCGCCTTTACATCGCCATTGGTTCGCTTGTGCAGCAGTTTAGTCCCACTAATGTGTACCCCTCCTCTGAATTCTTGCTCAACGCCACATGCCGACCGGATTTTGGACCTAAGAACTTTCCTCCGCTTGAAAGAGAAGTGTCCTCCAATATAGGTCCTTCTATAAAGAATTCCATAGCTACCTTAATTTTTCACAAGAAATACGGAAAAACACCTATCAAGAAACGAGTCAGGCGAGCAGACCCATCTCTCCAATACTCTTCACTACTTGTTTGGAAGAAGTACTAAAGCTATTAGACTAGGAAGGATTGGGTGTGGGGATCAACTAGGAAAATTTCGGCAACCTGCGGTTTGCATATGTCATTGTCTTGTTCACCAACGCTGGAGATGACTGGCAACAAAAGACTGAGGACATTAGCCGAGTATAGGATTCAAGATTAATATACAGAAGACAGAGGTAATGCTCAATATCCGGGCAAAAGAACCAGAATTAAGGATAGGAAGTACAATAGCTCGTCTATGCCAATTACGCATCGCACCCTGATCATGAGAAGGAAATTTACAGAATAAAAATAACTTGGAACGCATACGGCAGACATTACGAAGTCATGACCAGCAGCTTACCGCTATCTTTAAAAAGAAAAGTGTGCGATAGTTACCATTCTACAGGTACTAACGCATGAAGCAGAAACTTGGAGGTTGACAAAGAAGCTTGGGAAGAAACTGAGGACTACGCACTGGGCGATGTAAGGAATAATGTTAGGCGTAACGTTAAGCGACATGAGGACAGCGGTGTCGAGTGGAAAGCGATCGTGTCTACCAGACATTCTATAGTAGAGATTAAGCAGAAAAATGGAGCCGGAAAGGTCACGTAATGCATAGAGCAGATACTCCCCACCCCGACGGTCTATTAGAGTTACTCAATTACAGAATGGGTGCCATGACAAGGGAAGCGCAGTCGAAGACAGCAGAGAACTAGGCGATTCCATGAAATCAGAACATCTTCAGGCAGAAAATGGGTATCAGTTGGCATAAGACACGGGTAATTGAATATCGCTGGGAGAGACCCACGTCCTACGGTGTACATAAATATGATGATGATGATGATGATGATGATGATGATGACGACGACGACGACGACGGTGACGACGACGATGATGATGACTAGTAAGCTACCAAGCAATTAAGATGGTCTATTAGAACTCTATTGTCAGGAGGCTTCTTCTTGAGAATACTTTATTTGCTCCATTCTCCCTTACAATTCGTGATTGTAGTAAGCGTATACAGTCTCTCCGTTTTGTATATAACTCGTTATAGTTAAAGTAGACTCTATGTGCGCTGTACATATGTTTCTCGCCGCGTCATTGAAGGCGTATAATCAGCGATAATGTGCATGTATTCCGAGGGAAAGTGGATCAGCTGCAATATGTATTTCGTGCCTTCACGTGTGCATGAACAACGCAACGCAGGAGAAAGCGTTAATTACGATTAATTGATTGAAGCTTCACAATAATATTTCAGCAAAAACCCATTTGGAAAAAAATTAGCCAGAACATTTTAGTTAGCTGAACCATATTAGCATGGAAATCGCTTTGTCATGGGCCGTACAACAAAGAATTCTCTTTCGAATCGCTTGCGCAAGATGGAGAAATGCTCCAACTGTAACCACATGTCATTCCCTGATGTTTATACAGTCTAGCTTCATTTGGTTTATTTCAAATCTGGTTCATTATCCCATTTTGACACCGTGTTCATCTGCTCATGAGCGGAGTATCACTGCGGCTCATTCCCGAGCTGTTGCTTTGAGTAGGAAACACATTAAAAAATATATATATTCGATAGGTAGGGTGATAAGTCGGGAAGATGGCTGTTCCGACATTTAGATTTTGTTAGGAACTTGGTGGATCTAGTTGGCACAAGTGAGTCATTGCTATAGGCTGGATCTGACGGCACATACGGGCATGTGCTTCCCGCTTTTAAAAAATTAAATTATGTGGTTTAACGTGCCAAAACGACTTTCTGATTATGAGTCACGCCGTAGTGGAGGACTCCGGAAATTTCGACCACCTGGGGTTCTTTAACGTGCACCTAAATCTAAGTACACGGGTGTTTTCGCATTTCGCCCCCATCGAAATGCGGCCGCCGTGGCCGCGATTCGATCCCGCGACCTCGTGCTCAGCAGCCCAACACCATAGCCACTTCCCGCTTTAGCGCACAGGTAATGCTAATAGACCGTTCGCAGGTAAATGAGTGAAGTGCTGCACCTGTATGTGTTCTGCAGGAGTAAACAGAAGTTCAGACGAAGCTGGAGGCTTGAAGTAGTCAAGAGTAGAACAAAATAAATGTCGCTCAAGCCAACGTTTACACAACGTAACTTCTCTGCTCTGGAGAAGACAGGTCCACTTTTCGAAAGGTTGACTGCAGCGACATTCCTTGTTCAACCACTGTTGGTCACTGCCGGCCTGAGTATCGCACCCTCACCATAGGGCAGTTTGCGTTCCCATGTGTTACGCAGTACGGCAGGCCTAAAGCTGTAACCAACGGTCGGCACTGCTTCCCTACCGAAGCGTGCAGTGGCGTGCGCAAGGGTTGCCTTCTTCCGCAGGTTTCCCCTCACTCTTAACAAACAGGCAGTATGGAAGAGAGGGAGAGAGTGCACATCAAGAGGAGAAGGAAATGCAAAGCAGAAAGGAGTTCAGCGTGCGTTCCTGGCATTTTCTTGACGTGCTGCCTTGCGAATGCGCACGCAAGCAAGCAAGGCGACACTGAGAGAATGGGCAACCATGGCAGGGAGGCTGTGCACCTTACGTAACTGCCACCGCGCTGACAAAGCCCTTCACGGTGGTGGCGCGCGGCGTGACTTGACGCGCATCGCTCTGCCGTCCGGCCGGCTGCATGACGCGCAAGTGGCGCGGCTCGGTGCAGCTACAGCGCGCCATTAATCACGCGGCGTCTCTCGACCCGTCCACGCAACGTCGCGCCGCACAAAAGGGTTGCGCGTTCGCGCGCGCTATCGCCTCCCCTTCTTCCTCGCTTTCCAGAAGTCCACGTCAAAGGGAAGCTTTTCCTCAAACCTGAAAAGGGGGAGGTCCCCGTCACTCTGCGAGCCAGCCCCAACCGTCAAAAGCTTGACACGCATCGCTCCGCGCACTTTTGCATCCAACGAGATTGTTTTGCTTCCCTATTTTTTTTCCATGGCTCGCTTCCCTTTTCTCTTCGTACGGAGCCTCCTCCCTTTCCGCCTTTCGGTCCCATTTTCCGCGCCCGCTTTCACTTTTGATTACCCGGAACCAACCCACTCGCACCGTACCTCCGTGGCCGCAGCTTCACAGGCGCGCTTCCTTCAACACGTGCGGCGAGCGGCAGTATAGGGAAAGCGTGCGGCCGCCGCGCCGGACCAGGAGAATTCAACGGACGAAGCCTATCCTTCCTACCTGCCGTCATCCCTCTCCCCTTTCGCCCTTTCTTTTTCATTTCCCTCCCGAAAACAAACTATATCCGGAAGGTCCTTCTCGTGGCTTCGAAAATAGGGAGGAAAGAGGAAGAAAGAGGCGAACTGCTTTACATAAGGCGCTTCTCGCATGGGCTTGGCTTTGATGTGGACAAGGAGGGCAGGCACAAATAAAAGAGGAAAGAAAAGGGGGTTTTCCGCTCTGTTCCCGCGATGGGCGCCAAAAACGAACTACGAGTTCGTTGGCCTCGTAACGACGAAAAGGTGTGGACAGTCATCAAAATTTTAGTGTCTTTTTTTTCTTTATGTCTATGTCGCGAACCACGATCATTCTTTTCCGGCGAGCAATGCAGTAAAGAACACAGCAACTTTTGGTGTGTTCAGTAACGAAAATAGAGCGTTTGTGGTATCCAGTATATGCTCGACGTCTGAAGCATGGTTTCAAACACTGAGCAGACGATCATCTTACTGCTGCACCTAAGATCGTCTAGCTTTTCGCATAAGAGTGAAAGGGAGATCAGCTAACCGTTAGTAAGATACCTATCAGTGCCTCTATATTGCCAGCGATGGAGAGTGAATCTTCACCGTTTGAAGATTCTTTGCACCAAGGTGTGATTTTGTAAACGAATCCCCTAAGGCACTACCTCATAAGCTATGCCATCGGCCAACCTGCCAGACCGGACACATAAAGCATCGTGTTGCATTATCCTTTACTTTCTGCTGTTTTCCGTGGTTCGGCAAAGTTTCCAGCATGTCTGCCTTTTTTCCACACAGATCTCGCGTGTCATAAATAGTTGACTTTCTTTTGCGTTTTTTCAGAGCCATTTTGCTAACAGCTAGTCAGCTGCGCCATAGAAAAAGAAGGGATACATAACAATCGAAGTGACAGGTTTTGACGACCAAATCAGAGTTTTCGCGGCAGCGAAGTTACTAAGGAAAAGGCGAATTTTCGACACCCCAGCTCTGACTGCAACTCAGTGTAGTGCTACAAGCTGTGCTGAAATTTCGTCAATGCCCTTCTGCGCATGCTCGTAGAAAGTGAAACAGATGTTTATGGCCGTATATATAGTACTAAAAATGCTTACCTCTTTCCAAGCCTGTTCGAAAACTTAGATAGTAGTGTACTAAAACAAAAAAAAAAAAAGAAAATCCTGGACAAAGAACGAAATGGGTGCTACAAGAACTGATGACAAGAAAAAAGTGCGTCACAGTGGTACTCGTCGCACGGTATTTGTTTCTTCATCCGCATTTATGCGCGTCTTCCCGTCTACAGGATCAGAAGGAAACAAGTAGTATAAAACAACCATCTATTGCCTGAAACTCCCGAAGTGACTTCAACAAGAACGGCAATCCCCTTAATCAACAACAATCAACGTTCACCTTAATCCCCTGTAAAACGTACCTTGTCCGCAGTGAATTTATTAGAAACTCAATCGTGTTTACAGGGACGTAACAAACCACACTAAATGGACTTGGAGCGTACACCAAAGATCATATCTTCATGTCTTCGGAAGAAAATGTATATTGGCTAAGAGGACGAAGACAACACATTCCCCCCCCCCCTTTTTTTTTTCGCGACCACACTATTGCGCAGTGACCATTTTCACTGCATTTTCGCGGACTTTGGCCATTTTCGCGCAGGATAAGCTTAGAGAACTCGCGAGGTTCAGACCCGCTGTCCTGGAGGACGTAGCGTGATTCTCATTTCTTTGTGAACACTTAGTTTCGAGCAGACGTTGTAGAAACCCATGCTTTCGCAGTGGTGCTCGATCAGAAATTCGGATATCAGAATTCCACGCGTTGGTACGTCACGAAATTCAGGAAGATAAATTTGGCCCGCATTTTCTTCGCTAATTAGTAATCCATTTTCATAGTACACTAAGAGTACTGTTATTGTTCTGTACTTTACAGTACTAAAACAGTCACTCAATGTTTCTCTGCTGTCCCCGTTTATCGGTCGGCTCTGTTCTCACGCACGCGTTGCGAGCGACCGCCCTCGTCTTTGGAACTTCTTCTCTCTTAGAAATACGCGGAGGGGCTTCGACAAAGGAGAGCGCTGCCGTGATTGACAGTGTCATCCGCGAAGTCCATTCACGCACTGTTCGACTTTCATCACGAGCCACGCATGACGTACATGTCCGGTGTCATAGCTATACGAAAAAAAAAAAAAAGAAACGATATCGACGCCGAGGTGAAAGGAACCGCGGAAAGTGAAAGCAACATAAGACACCAACCCCTGGTGCCACCCCACCATACTCTGGACTACACAGGTGTGGGCCCCCTTCCTCAACATTAGGGACGGCCGTCACATATCGCTGCAGTGGTCGCACGTAGGCTTTCACACCGACCTCAGCTCTCTCTCTCTCTCTTTCTTTTCTCCAATCAAAATGCTAGCCACGCGGTTGCACGGACAATCTATTACATCATAAGCAGCTGCCGACACGAGCATCAGCGATGCTTCTTGCGAAGAGTGCGTGCAAAGGAGGCTGGCCACACGAAAAAGGAACAATACAACAAAAAAAGTACCGAGCGAAGCAAATGTGCGAAACATAAAGAAAGAGACGAGACCAGCGGATGTGCGCGACGGCGGAACGAAGCACTGTCTTTTCTCTCTCGTCTCTCAGAAGCAACGAAAGACCGCACGCGGTTCGGGCCTTCGCAATCGGTGTGCCGTGCGCTCCGCTCGCAACCGCTGCCAGAGAGATGATGCGCGCTGGCGGGCTGGCTAAGCTGACAACCGTCCAGGCGCTTCTTTTTACTCACTTTTTCTCTCTCCCACGGCAAGACAGATTGGGCGTTTCTGCAGCGGGCGACGCTTCGGCCGGCGACACAAGAGAAGATTGTCTCGAGGGGGGGGGGGGGGGGGGGTTGCTTGCACGCTTTCTAAAGCTGCATGTCGCTCCTTGTTCGCATTTTTCGAATCTATGGGCAAATAAGTGATACATCCTTTATGTTACGTCGACGTAGGACTGAGTTAAGCATCAACATTTCTGCTAGATACGATCGAAAATTTACTTATTTTAGTTTCACCGTTCAGTCAGAACTCTCCAGTTTCACCTTCTTTAACCAGCAATTTTCGCACAAGTGTGAACAAAGTGACAGGATTCATGACCTTTTATACCTGTAGACGAGGCAGCCGGATAGCCTAGTGGTCTGGTTTTCAGCCTGTGCCTTAAATACAAAGAAATGTGAGATTTTAGGAGCCAGAACGACGGTCTGATTATGAACCATGCCGTATAATGGGGTCTCCGGAATAACTTTGACCATTGGGGCTTCTTTAACGTTAAGCTATGTTATTGATATGTTTCTGCGTTGTCAGGACTATCAAGATTTCGCAATACTGACCCACATAGAAGTTGCACATGTAAGCCGTACTTAGCCTATACATGACGCTGCGCTAATGAAGCAAAAGTCACAAACATGGTCAAGAACAAACATGGTCACAAACATGGTCAAGCAAAAGCAGAACTTATATACGTATTAAAAAGCGTATACCTGCCTTGAGCAGCCTACTTGAGCAAAAAAGCGTCAAGGATTGGCAACGAAAATGCGTCAATCAGCGCGTGGCCTAGGTGGTTTAGATTCCATGTTCATGCACTCAGTAGACGATCTAGCCCACTGCCATCTTTTCTTTGGTATTTTGCCGTGTAATATACGGCAACCTACTGCATATGTGATTTGCTACATGATGTTAATACTTTTAACGAGCTACGCACTGCACGCGAAATGTCTCTTAGCGCGAACGCTGATGCATTTCGATGGCGCTTAACGTAGTAATTGTAGCTGGCGACGGAGAGCGCGCAAAGTCGTCGTTGCGTCAGTCCGCCCTCATCTAGTTGTTATGCGCGCCACGGAGAAGAGGTGCCCGTCAGACTTGCAACAGCGCGTCAGAGACAAGCGCGTTCTGCTCACGGCGAAAGGCACGGTTGTGAAAGGGGGGTCTGCGCGGCCCAACCTGACGAAGCTGACAAGACCCCTCGCGTTTTATATGTCGACGGCAACCAACCGCCACCAGCCAGCGGCTGACTGTTTGTTCATGCAGGGAACGCGCAGACGCGCTCATCTTCCGAGGCGAAGGACGACTCCGTACGGTGCTCGCTCCATTACGGCCGGAGATGCGCTGCGTATACCTTATCCGCGAAAGGTATATGACTAAGCCGGGAATGGCAGGCGACGGCGCTATATACCTTGATGTTTAATGGCACAATGCGAGAAACCCAGAAGAAAGGTCCCATGTTTGCCAACACGGGTATAATACGCCATATAGCGCGGGCGGTCCTTCGTATACATCTAATCCCCTCCCTCCCGCACCCCCCGCGCAGGTGCGTGACAGGGCGGCAAGGGCGCATCGCCACTTCATCTCGAAGCCGGCACCTTGCCACGTTGTACCGCTATATGCGGCTTGAAACTACCCACGCGGAAATTCGGCCTTGGAAGCAAATTACTGTTTTGAATACAAATGCGTCGTTTTCAGCCTCCGAAGCGGAGTGCGTCAAAGAGCAGCTGCCTTTATTTCATAGTTGCATATACAGAAGTATCATGTTGTGCGTGAGTTCCGTTGTTCTTAGAAGCTTGTAGCTGAAGTGACGATGCAGGTAATGAACACGATGGAGGCAAGGTAGATTTATGAAAATGAACTTGGACAGGGCTGTCTATACAACCATTCTGCAGGCCTACTCCTTTGCCGTCGTAGACGTGTGTGACAACCCGAAGCGTACGTTGACCAAGGTCGCTAACACGCTTGTTTAATTTGGCATGTTTCTGCCAATCTACTTGCAAACGGGTTGTTTTCGGAAAGTTTGTGCACAATAGGCAACAGAATGCGTAAGGCCGTGAATCTGCTCCCTGTCTATAAACCTTTGTATTAAAACATTTGTAGGTTGCCCATGAATTGCTTAAATAAATATTTGTGAGGACGTAAGTATGCGTGTTTAATGAAGCCTGCAGCTTACGAAAATTCGAAGATTAAGCTCTGCGAAGGTGAACGAATTCCTAGATTCAGGAACGCAATCGCAGGGGTGGTCCTAGAGGAACCGTCAGAGTAACTCAGTGCCGAATTCAATCATTGTGTTCGAAGATCGCATTACCATAAACTTGTTCCCGCTCGGAGAAAGAGAAAAGTGGCAAAGTGCGCAGCTTTGCTACCCGAGAACGATAGTGCTTATATAAGCTTCGTTTCGCACCTTTCCGTCCTTTCAGTGCTATTAACATATTCTTTCTTCTGCACGGGCCAAGCTAAAAAAAAGTAATAAGAAAGGAGGGGATCAACAACAAGGTTTCTGCGTGAAGTACGCTACGCATAGTGACAATATATAAGTCCTGTTTATCAAACTTCGTATCGAACTTCTTACGCCTCACGGCAAGCGCAGCTCCCTCTTCGAACCCCGCTATGCATTCCTTGATGTTTCGCGTTCTTTATGGTATAATGCCCTGTACCTGGCCGGCTCTTCACTTTCTCGATGTACATTGGCACACCGCAGCGTATACGACGGACCCTAGAGGCCCAGACTTTGTCCGCTCGAAAAACCGCAACAATGGTTCGGGACCACACGCGTAGAACCTGGGGCTCACCGAGTGCGCGCGCAAAAATAGCCGCCGTGTTGAGAGCAAGCGATAAAAGGAGAAAGAGAGATAGAGAAAGGAAGAAAGAAATACGAAGGAAGAATAGAGACCCGAAAGGAACGGAGAAGGAGACCGCGCCATCTTAGCTGTGTTTTCGCGCGTCACTGGATTTATGAGAGGCCCCGTATGAAATATTCATGGACGCGGCGCCGCACATTCTGCGGCCACGGACGCCGCGTGCGAGGCTTAGGGGCACAATGTGCGCACGCTTGCGACCAACTCACTTGATGTGGCTGCTTAAGCCGCGGACGCAGCTTCTCTGCGCATGTCCCTTTTTTTTTCTTGCAAAGGAAAAAAGTAAGCGTAAGAGACGAGGCCGTTCCGGCGTCCAGCCGTTTTTTGCTGGAGATTTCGGACCAGCTGAGAGCTCGCATATGCATGTTTTAAGCATTTCGACAGAGTGCCCAGACAAGCTCCTTCAGGCGTGGGGAAAGAAGAAGAAGAAGAAAAAGAAAGCGAGAACATAGATCCCACCACTTAACTATCCAGGTGACCGCTGATGACTTATGACATCTATTAAAAGGGAGGTCTTTCTGTGTTATATAGTGGGAATGGCTCGAGGTAAACACAGCCGTGTGTCTTGAACCGAATGGAAGGAACGCTTCGGGCGAGACGGCACAGTACGCTATATAGCCTCGACTTTCAGTTAGAAGTGATGAGAGATACGAGGGAAGGGGCGTACGAAAGCTACAAGTATACTAAACTTGCCGAGACGTCAAAGAACCTTAGCAGAACTGCCTGTGTGGGAGATCTCTATAGCCGGACTCCATTGCAGGGCTGCATTGTAGCACGTATGGCTCTCCGAGGCTCAGGAGCGTGAAAAGTGCCATCCCTCTCGATACCTTCGGTTTTAGAGCAACCAAACTGATTCCGGAGATTCAACACGCTTCCTGGCGGCAAGTCTGGATACGCGTGAATTGGGCTTCGAAGCATCTGACAAAGACATGCATACTAATGGCCGAGAATGAAACCCGAACGGACGTGTTGCCACGATTGCCTGTCTCTCTGGGCCTAATTCATTGCATCTTGAGCGTCGTGTCCAACCGAAATTGCCTTTATTGCACAGGACATTCCGCACCGGACTCATATATCAAGGGTTGTCGCAGGCTCGGACACAGTGCTGCTTTAAACGCAAAGTCTTGGGATGCCCTGCTTCCGATCATTCGCCCTGCCCTGTGTATTTAGTAAATTTTGACTCTGGCGCTTTGAACTAAATTAAAATGATTCGTTTAGAAAGTATAATAATACAGAACTCCGCGGGTCGAAACATGAACCACGTCAGATGCTCGAATGGGGAGCACAAAAACCCGCAACAACAATTTTTTTTTCTTCTTTTTTTTTTCTATAAACTGTTCGCATCTAACTTTAAGTCGATAGTGCCCGGCAAAGGGAAAAAGTACACGCGTCGTAATGTACGTCGAAGGTGCAATAGCAAGAAAAAAAGAAGGAAAAGTATACGCTAGCAGCGGTTACATTAGAACCTATAACCAATGGTAGACAACAATAAAGGACGTCGGAAGAAATAAAAAAAAAATAGGAAAAAGAAAGTTCGGGCCAATGTGGCGCATGAGGACGCGCACCTGGGCACAGCCGACCAAAAAGGGGGTCGGGATCGACTGACCTCTGTCTCGGCCCAACCCACAACCGGAGGGGAAGGTCACAGCCGGAACCCACGGCAAACCGGGCGACTCAGGTGGACGTAAGAAGAAAACCTGTCCGACACTGTCCCCGCAGCGAGCACGAAAGAGAGAGTGGACCGGTCGTTGTCGTCGCGCAAGATAACTGAAAAGAAAAAGAAACTAAATGTAACTAGAGCAGAGCAGAGAGAGAGAGGCAACATTGGCTGTGGCCACGTGTCCGAAACCAGAAACATTATCGGGGCCGGAATGTCTTGTACACCAGCGTCTGTTCCTCTTTCTCTTTTCATGGTCACAATGCTAAAAGCCCTGTGAATGTCGTCTTTTGAAGAACACTATGCACATGTTAGCGCAACTTTACTACTCTTGCATATTCCTTTCCTTTTTCCGTTGTCATCTTGAGTTCTGTCGTAGGAAGAAGACCAGAACAGCCCCAGATGCTACAGTTATAAAGCGGCAGCCACGCTAGCCTTGCCTCTTTCATTTGCAACAATGCAACGGTCAACACTCCACCTAATCCTCTGTCATCCTCGAAAGCATGTCCGTGATTCTATAGGGCAACAGCTGCGTTTCAGCCGTACAAGATTAAAGTACTTTATTAAGGGCCCCGATCCGCGAAGTTTTCATTTCTTCTCTGACAAGCTTGACTGAAAACCGAATCAAAACCATTATTTCGCACAGCTTCTGACACGCTCATAAACTTCAGTGTAGTCCAGCCGCGTTTTCAACGTGTACACATGCACGCGTTGTTTCAAAGACAACGAGGACCACAACCAACGTTTGAGCTGCGCATCGTCTGACGACGGTGCCCAGGAGTAACCGCCTCTCGTTCTCTCCACACTCAATCACGGTCACCGGTCACGAGATGAACGGGTCTGCGCGCACTCCCGCGCGAGGCAGCTCTTTGTGTACACAAACGCTCCGGAATTTCGGGTGACCACGGCACGTCTAGAAGAGGCGCCAAGAGACGAGTACGAGGGCCGATGATGGGGGGAGGTCAATTGGCAGATCCATTCTGACGCTGGTACGGAGGTACACTTGCCTCCTCATCTGGGCTCGGGGGCACGGCGGGACACTACCTGGCGCAGACAGCTACGTGGTGCTGCTACGTACGGTTTACCGCGCAAACGTCGCGCCGACTCGCTCTCTTTTTCCCCTCACCCCGCGGCCGAGCGATGGTCTGTGTGCGGCGCACGCAGGAGCCGTGAAGAGCTGCGGCAGCCGAAGAAGCCACCGCAGCCGTATACACAAGTGCCCCGGGGACCAACTTCCCATCGAGACGTTGCTAATCTGGCACTTCAGAGTGCGCGCCCGGTGTTCGCGTTCAGAGTTGCGCCGAGTGGCCGCGTCCTACTCGAGCTCTGAGAAACCCGTAAAGAGGCACCCCATGGAGGACTCCTCCAAATGCGCGCCAGGTTGCATAGCTTGCCCCTGGACTGGACGTCTCGCGATTATTCCTTTCTTTATATCGGCGACAGCAAGCAAGCCCTCATCACTGCGTGCCCTGTGACTGCGTCATTAAAACGTAGCTTAAAGAAGAATGAAGACTATAGCCGCTGGAAGTGGACAGGGCCTGACAGATGGGCGGCGAAAAAATGATCATACAGGCTCGCTAAGCAAGGCTAAAAGAGGCGTAATCTTCATTCTGCTGCCACTCTCATCTCCTACTGCGAACGACAATGCGACGGGAACAGGCTACTGCACATGACTAAATAGTTAGAAACTCCATTACTGACTGTCCATGATTAACAGAAACGTGATTATTTGTTTATTCAATACGATGATGCTCGTCCACAGCCGTACTTTCCGCACGAAGAGCACTGGACTAAACGGGTTTTCTATTATGGCTTGCGATAGTAGTTACTTGTAAACGATGGCAATGACAGTTCCAGTTATACGTCTTTGTCACTTGAGCGGAAGCGTCCGATCACCCGCAACATGGCGCCCGACCAATTTCGGCAGTCGCCTTCCTCGGCCCTCCGGCACCATTCTGCCAGTCCTTGTGCTTCTGGACAAACGGCGCAGTCCCCTGTAAGCCAATGTTTGCAGCGCCATCTTCTCCTGCCCTGAATCAAAGCCGTGCTACGCGCAGTTCCCGTGTGAAACACCGGCTGTCAAACTCGAGGGAAAGGGCTCGCTTCCCGTCCATGTTTAATTAAGAAGAGCTCATGCAGTTGGCTGCGGCGCACTTATACAGCCGGCTGTACCTCCGCTACTTACCTTACAAGATTTATTCTTTGGAAAAGACGGGGAAGGCGGGAGATGGAAATTGAAGATGATGAGCAAAACGAGAACAAGGTGAAAGCAGGAGCCAATGTTTCGACAAGTGGACTTGTCTTCTTCAAGGCAACATATGCTTTCCTCGCCACAAGGTTTATTTTTGTAATTTATTCATGCAAGTGCAATTATTTAGTAATACTTTGTAGTACCGGCTATACTTGAATTCTTATGGCATGATGTCACTTATCACGTGCGGCAGCAATTAAAAAAAAAAGAGGAAGAATATCGGAGACCTAGTAAATGTCTCCACATT
This sequence comes from Dermacentor variabilis, assembly GCF_050947875.1. Lineage (NCBI taxonomy): Eukaryota > Metazoa > Arthropoda > Arachnida > Ixodida > Ixodidae > Dermacentor > Dermacentor variabilis. The sequence goes on along the minus strand of NC_134571.1, from coordinate 53,564,024 downwards.
GGTACGGCTACACTATATCCTATCACGTTTACGTGTAATCAAAGTGTGTTCGTTATGCATGATGTACAACAGAGGTATTGGTTACATACAGTTGTTTCGGTGGAATATGAGTCTAAACAGCCCATTTATTTTATAAAATAGTGTCTGTTATGTCTCTTCAACATAAGTGCAGTCGTAAAATGGCAATATGCAACGTGATTTACAACCCAGCAACTTCAGGGAGTCGTTTAATAGCCTTACAGCTCAACGACTGTATCATGCACTCGCCTAGCTGTTCAGACGTAATAGAAGTGAGCCTGTATGATTCTGAACCTTAATCTGAACAGAATCAGATGTGACGATCGATGCCACGACTGTCGTTTCCGGAGCTGACTTAGTAAGTGTCGCATACCTGTGCTTCGTTTTTGCAACAGGTTTCTGCATCGTCGTCGCACTAGAAAGTTTCACGCATAGCCATGGCCCTCCAGCTTCCAAATGCTCCTGAAAGATGAGAGGAACACATATGAGGGCGCACGTAGGAGGTCCAGGAAACTGAGGGAACCCAGCCTGTCGCCACGCAGAGAACAGCTCTTACCTAATGAGCTCCGACACCCCTGTCTGTATCAATTCACCTCCTCACAGTTCCAGCAGCCGGCCTTAATACCTTCCCCGGAGTCGGACAAATCGTGCCTTCGCTCATTTTCGCAACGCAGCGAGGAATCGCGGAGGCGCCTCACAACATCCTCGTCGCCATTTCACCTGCTTCTTTGTTTCTTTCAAGTCAGCGGGGTAATCAGCGGGGGGCTTACAAGCTGAAAACAGCGCGTTGCACATTCCCCGACGTAGTGTACGGTGCGCGGGGAACAGTACGGTTCGCAATCAGCGGCGGCGGCGGCGGCGGAAACGCCGCCTCACTTTCACGTTAATTCGCCGGTCCCGCGCACGCTAAAGGGCCTCTCATTCGGTTCCTTGTTGTTTCTATATTACCGCCTTATTTTGCTGTTTTTCGTTTTCTTTTCTTCTCCCTTGCTTTCAGCGCAGTTAAGGCGCGCGCGCACAGCGGAACTCAAACGGCGCCCGCCGCCGCGATCGGCCAGCCACTCCGCCCACAACAAGAGCCCGAGGCGACCGCGCGCGCGTTCGCGTGCGGTGCGGGCAGGCCGACCCCTTGACCCCCGCACGACCCGCAGACGAGACGGCGCGACGCGTCGGCGCGAGCGAGCCATCGACGCCTCTGCCTTGTCTCTCTCTAAGACAAAGGGCTCTTCGACGGCCCGAGACACGTCGTGGCGCCTGCCGTTCCGTCGCTGGGGGCTCAATTTTGTTTCCTTGCCTCTTGCCCCCCTATAACGCTCGCCTTCTGCACTACTTCGAGCATGTTACAACGCGAAGCAGACGCACACACGCGCGCACTCAGGTTGTCTCCCCTTCCGCGCGCGAACAGGTGAACACGAGAACCTGGCGGGCTTGTGTTACACGGGTACACACACACGCGTAGAGCGCCCTCGGTGCGTGCGAAGCATCGGCCACAGATTCACCCTCCTCGTTTTTCTTTTTTTTGCCGTTCCGTAAGGCACCGCTCGACGATCGTACACACAGGCGGGGCTGGCACGAGTATCGGCTTCCTAGAAACGGTGCTCGCTCGCGTGTGAAGATGGCAAACGGGAGATGAGATAACGCGAGAGTTTCTTTCTCTTTCACTTCGTTCTCTCTTTTCTTCTCGCACTCTCGTGGGAAGACTGCACGCGCCCCCGAGCCGGCACGCGCGTTCCCCTTTCTTCGTGTTCCCGGGTCTTGCGGTATCGCGTATATTCTCACGCGCGTCGCGAGCCCCGACGTGCTCAGGTTAGGAATGCACTCGTTACAGTGCACACACACACGGGCGCACACCGAAGCACCTCCTGCGAAACGCGCAGTGACTGAAAGCCGTATTAATGGCGTCCGCGCGCGTGCTTAACAGGGAGCGTGTGGAGACGAGACGAAAGGAGACGGCGAATACGTAAACTTGAGCTTGCTGCGTAGCGAGCACCGCGAGTACCGAGGGAGGCGCGCACCGCGGGTGGGATTACTCGAAAAATGAAAGCCGCGTGGGCCGATAGCGCGGGAAATTCCCCGCGGCGAAAGTTCTGCGAACCGGCGATGTTGAGAAGCCGCGATGGACGGCCCCTGAGCTGGTGCCCTTCTTCGAAGTTCGTCATAAGCATACTGCACGAATTGGAATACTTAGGCTTTGAATCGCCGCGTTCTGCAGTTACTCAGCCGCTGCGGTCGGCGACGTCAATCCCGCACACGCTCGGAAGGAGAGGTCAACGATGGGAGCAACCAGGAAAGCGGAAACTCCAACAGACGTGAGAAGCAATTTCTTTGGTCTGTTCCAGGAAATGGTGAAGGCACGTGATGCAGTTTGTAGCCCCATTATACCTTTTGCGATGCGATGCCATGGCACAGCGATGGGCTGAACAAAGGTTTGTGTTGAGTAAACCGAGGGACTGGGCTTGTTTGTGATAATTCATTCTGAACTGCGCTGAGTGAAACTAGTCGCCGGTAAGTGGCGCAAATACGCACGGTCGAGAAAACGCAAGTGCAGTGCAGCATGACGCACGCTTTCTCGTCCTGTCTGTCGTCTCTATTTGTGTTACTTAGCGAGCTTGATTACAGTTTCACTCAGCTCAGTTCCGAATGAAAGCTTTGTGTGACATCTACTTCCGTATATAGATACATACTTGTTGCAAGGGTCATAAACAGTATACCCTATGCAGGGGCTAGTAAGTACGCGTAAACCACTGAGACTGCAGCATTTTCGGCAATGAACTGGGAAGTTCAGGACCCACGAGCTCCACCTAGTATCGGCGCTGTTATCGGCCACACCCCGGGTGTGCCAGATGACGACGAGAAAGAAGAGACAATCTGGCCAGTGACGGGTTTTTTTTTTAAGTCTTTTATGTCCTATTTGTTTCTGCGCACTAGAATTCTTATCTGTAAGTGGCGATTTCAAATTTATCAGTTTGCCTCTTATTGTACGTTTCTCACCACCCGATTCACGACAAATTCCCCCGATATCGGTATGCGCCACAATAATTCGGGACAACGACAATACCACCTTGCACTCCTTAAGTTATCTTGCAATCAACGTTCTACATATGAGAGCCCTAATACCATGTTTACAAAGTAGATTCCGTATTGTTACAATTCAAACGTTCCTCAAGGTTTACGGTACTTTTCACGAGCGATCAATGTTTTCAATAATGAATCGGTTATGATAAAGTCGGTCGTGACTTTGCACCCTCAGATTGCACTTGTATACAAGCAGAGTTGGCAGCATTTAACGTGAAGATTCGACGTATTGATTCAACGAGTGAATACAATTCAACCCTTCTGACTGAACTTAATTGACGATATTTTTCCCCCAAATGCTAAACTGATGTCATTGCGAAGTTTAAATGACAAGCTGCAAGATTATCTTGCCCACCTGGAGGCTAGAAAGAAGCAATATAATAGCCACTGAAGCTTCACTACTTGAGAAGAAGGCTGGCGTAAGTATCTTCTCTCATTCTCCTCGGTGGTCTGTTTGTTTTCTTCTTCCGTGTTATAAGCCTCTTTTTACACCAGAACTACTGGCGATTGTTCTAGCGCTGTACGCAAACTTCCCACGAAGAAATCGTCATTTGTCACAGATGCAAACTGTCGGTCTGTCCTTCAGTCTTAATATTTAGTCTTAACAAACATACGAAAAATCCGTTTACTATGGGTATTAAGCCACAAGGGTTTATGCTTAACCGCAATGGCTGTTTTATTGGTCAGAACGTCCCTAAGTGGGCCTGCGATCCCTACTTCATCTGACATATACCACTTACTTGGCTGCATCGCGAAACATAAAATTTTGAGTACAAGTTGATTTGAACAAATTATCTCTGGCAATTTATTCACATTTTCCACACCTCCGCTTTTGCTCGAATAAACACTGGTATCTTTCTCGGCAATTTAAAGTTTCGTATACCAGACTACGATTGTAGTTATACCCCCAATTGAATTTCTACTTACATAGAGCTAGACTTATGACATCCCCGGTATGCCATACTTGTAATGAAATTGAATCGATAGACCACTTGTTTCTATCCTGCCGACGATTTTCGAACCAGAGAGAAAAGTTTACTCGAAGCTCCACTTTGCCAGCTTGGACTGGGATTAAATATTCCGGTATAATATTATCATTTGCCCCACGGCCCGACAGTGCCACGACACCGTCTGTGTCGAACATTAAGAGATTAGAACGTGGGAGCCAGCATAGCTAGGCTCCCACGTTCGTGTCTAACGTTACGGAATGAAGACGACACCGCAGGTGTCACCCGTGTTACGTTTCGCCTACGACGCGCGGTTTAGCCGGCGCGACTGCAACAAAGCGGCAGACATTTTGGCCCGTTCGGCGTCGCCGCTACGCTCCCCGCCAAGCGCGTCCAGGCATGTTCCGATGCCACGTGTCTTCATGTGCGTGTGTGAGTGTATGTGCCATTGTGCCCGACCGGAGGCGATACGACAGCAGAGGTCACCTTCTCCTCCCAGCCATTGTGCCCGACCGGAGGCGATACGACAGCAAGGGGTCCCCTTCTCCTGCCAGCCATTGTGCCCGACCGGAGGCGATACGACAGCAAGGGTCACCTTCTCCTCCCAGCCATTGTGCCCGACCGGAGGCGATACGACAGCAAGGGGTCCCCTTCTCCTCCCAGTCTTTGTGACCGACCGGCGGCGCTACGACAGTATGCGTCACCTTATCCCATTGTACAATCACGTGCTCGTCTATTGAGGGGTTCCTTCTTGCCCTCAACTGCGAGAGTATAAAAACAGCTGCCCCCGGACGCCAAAAAGGAGGGGCTCCGATTTCTTCTGTTGAGTAAAGTGCTCTCCCGTCTCTCTACTTCGGTCAACCTGACCGCCAACTCTTTGCGATGTTAAAATAAACAAGTTGTTTTGTTGTTACCAGTCGACTCATGCTTTGCCGGGACCTTCGGATGCTTCCAGTTGTACCCCAGGCCGCCAGGCCAACGCTACCCTTGGGGCTTGCGACCCAGGTGCAACCACGGGCGTCAGCGCCGAGTTCCCAACAGGTCGTACCATCGGTGCGACCACAACAACTGTTGCCATCGGTGGGATTCAAACAACCGTCTGCCAGCGGTGAGATCGCGACAACGGAGGCCAGCAGCGAAGATATGCAGTTGACTGTATGCTCAGCAGCTCAACGACGATCCGGGAGCAGTGCAACGAGCCCTGTGTGATGACTGGTTGCCTGCAGCGGAACGACTGCGCTGAACTCTTGGCTGCGAGGTTTGGTGAGTGCGGGACTTTCTTCTTCTGAGCTTTGCCAGGCTTTTTGTTAGTGTCAGAAACAGAGCTGGTAATTGTGGTTGTCGTTGCTGCCGGGTTAGTTTGCGGCAAGACAATAGTAAGCAGTAGAGAAAGCAGCATTCAGAGCAGCCATGGATTTGAAGTCGTTGCGCAAACCGAAATTGTTGGAGCTTGCAAGAGAGTTGGGTCTGGATGTCTCAGACAAACTCAGAAAACCTGAACTGCTAAAGGCTATTCTGGAGTTAGAAGCTGAGGATGACGAGCTGTCGGAATGCCTTGAGACCATTGAGGAGAGGGAGACTGCAAAAAGACAGGAGCGCGAACTTAAAGAGCAAAAAGAAAAAGAAGAGCGTGAACGTAAAGAACAGAAAGAGCGAGAGCAAGAAGAGAAAAAAGAAGAGCGCGACCGTCAACACGCGTTGGAAATGAAGCGTCTCGAGATTGAGATGGAACGCGCTCGTAATGGAAGTCAGGCACACGGTGCAGGAGAACGCGTATTGTTCAAAATGACTGACCTGATGCGGCCGTTTAAGCTTGGAGAGGACATTGGTTTGTTCCTGGTTAACTTCGAGCGAACGTGCGAGAAGCAGGGGTTCTCTCGGGAAACGTGGCCACAGCGCTTGCTCACTTTGTTACCCGGCGAGGCGGCCGACGTAGTCGCTCGCTTGAATAGTGTTGCGTTTCGCCTGCGACACGTGGTTTTGCCGGCGCGACTGCGGCGGGGCGGCAGACATTTTGGCCCGATCGTCGTCGCCGCAACGCTCATCGGCAGGTGTTTCCAGGCGCGACTGCGGCGATGCGACCGCAAAGGATCACCCTCTCATTCCAGTCATTGTGCCCGAACCAGGCGAAGCGAAAGCAGGGATCATCCTCTCATTACAGTCATTGTGCCCGACCGGCAGCGCTACGACAGGGTGCTACGAGATCGTGCTCGACATGGTGCTACGGCAGCGCTACGACAGGGTGCTACGAGATCGTGCTCGACATGGTGCTACGGCAGCGCTTCGACAGTGTGCGTCACCATTAGCCCATTGTACATTCACGTGCTCGTCTTTTGAGGGGTTCCTTCTTGCCCTCAACTGCGAGAGTATAAAAACAGCTGCCCCCGGACGCCAAAAGGGGGGCTCCGATTTCTTCTGTTGAGTGAAGTGCTCTACCGTCTCTCTACTTCGGTCAAACCTGACCGCCAACTCTTTGCGATGTTAAAATAAACAAGTTGTTTCGTTGTTACCAGTCGACTCATGCTTTGCCGGGACCTTCGGATGCTTCCAGTTGTACCCCAGGCCGCCAGGCCAACGCTACCCTTGGGGCTTGCGACCCAGGTACAACCACGGGCGTCAGCGCCGAGTTCCCAACAGATCGTACCAGCGGTGCGATCCAAAACATCTGGTTGGCAGCGGTGAGATCGCCTACGACTTCAAACAACTGTCTGCCAGCGGTGAGATCGCGACAACGGAGGCCAGCAGCGAAGAGATGCAGTTGACTGTATGCTGAGCAGCTCATCGACGATCCGGGAGCAGTGCAACGAGCCCTGTGTGATGACTGGTTGCCTGCAGCGGAACGACTGCGCTGGACTCTTGGCTGCGAGGTTTGGTGAGTGCGGGACTTTCTTCTTCTGAGCTTTGCCAGGCTTTTTGTTAGTGTCAGAAACAGAGCTGGTAATTGTGGTTGTCGTTGCTGCCGGGTTAGTTTGCGGCAAGACAATAGTAAGCAGTAGAGAAAGCACCATTCAGAGCAGCCATGGATTTGAAGTCGTTGCGCAAACCGAAATTGTTGGAGCTTGCAAGAGAGTTGGGTCTGGATGTCTCAGACAAACTAAGAAAACCTGAACTGCTAAAGGCTATTCTTGAGTTAGAGGCTGAGGATGACGAGCTGTCGGAATGCCTTGAGACTATTGAGGAGAGGTCAAAAAGACAGGAGCGCGAACTTAAAGAGCAAAAAGAAAAAGAAGAGCGTGAACGTAAAGAACAGAAAGAGCGAGAGCAACAAGAGAAAAAAGAAGAGCGCGAACACGCTTTGGAAATGAAGCGTCTCGAGGTAGAGATGGAACGCGCTCGTAATGGAAGTCAGGCACACGGTGCAGGAGAACGAGTATTGTTCAAAATGACTGACCTGATGCGGCCGTTTAAGCTTGGAGAGGACATTGGTTTGTTCCTGGTTAACTTTGAGCGAACGTGCGAGAAGCAGGGGTTCTCTCGGGAAACGTGGCCACAGCGCTTGCTCACTTTGTTACCCGGCGAGGCGGCCGACGTAGTCGCTCGCTTGGATAGAGAGGAAGCAGAGGATTTCGACAAAGTAAAATCGAGTCTGCTAAAAAAGTACCGGCTGTCTGCGGAGGCGTTCCGTCGGAAGTTTCGGGAAAATGAGAAAGACAGAAGTGAGCCATATACAGAGTTTGCGTATAGGCTTATGTCGAACATGCAGGAGTGGCTCAAAGAAGAGAAAGCGTTTGGTGACCACGATAAAGTTCTGCAGTGTTTCGGGCTAGAACAGTTTTATAGTCGGTTACCGGAGAACGTGCGATACTGGGTCTTGGATAGGCCAGACGTTTGTACGGTGGCTAAAGCCGCTGAGCTAGCCGAGGAGTTTGTGACGCGTCGGGCTCGCGGAGCTAAGGACGGTCAAAAGGGTGAATTTGGCTCGAAGTTTGAGAGGCCGAAGTTCACACCCATGAGAGCAAAGGGGAACACGCGTAGTGCGGATGCGAGTGGAAGCAGTGCGACCGAACCTAAGGAGACGGCGGCAGCCGAAGCCGAACGCAGAAAGCGGTTCGAGATGAGGCAAGCGCGCGTTTGTTATACGTGCCAGAAGCCGGGTCACTTTTCGGCGCAGTGTCCGGAAACAACACCAAAAGTTGTGTTTTTTTCAATAGGCAGCACTGACGAGAACATGAAGCTTCTCGAGCCTTACATGCGAGACCTCCTCGTGAACGGGAAAGAGTGCCGAGTGCTTCGCGATTCCGCAGCTACGATGGATGTAGTTCACCCGTCTTATGTAGAACCCCATATGTTCACGGGCGAGTGCGCGTGGATCAAGCAAGCCGTGGAAGCTCATAGCGTGTGTCTGCCGGTAGCAAAAGTGCTTATTGAAGGACCTTTCGGAGCGCTTGAGACGGAGGCGGCAGTGTCATCTATGCTGCCACCCCAGTACCCGTACCTATTTTCAAACAGGTCCGATCACCTCCTGCGCGAGAAGGGGCTTTTGTTTGGTGAAGCTAGTGTTCAGGCCTTAACCAGATCGAAGGTTCGGGAGCTCGCTGCAAAGGCGGTAGTTGCGGGGCCGACGTTATCAAACAACGAAAAAGGGTCAGAGGCGCAGCAAGCTGATACTCAGAGCACGCCCGAACTGAATAAACTTGAGTCTGTAACGTTAAAGGCGCCAGATACTGGAGAGGAAACGCCCGACACGGGAAAGTTAGAAGAGCTATCTACTGATTTGCTCATCGCGCCTACGTCAGACGGACTTGATAGGTTGCTAAAAGTCAGCCGGTCGGCTTTGATAGCCGAGCAAAAAAAGGATGGCAGCCTGGAAAACGTGCGCTGCAATGTCAAAGAAGGTATCGCCAGGAAAACTGCGCGTTTTGTGGAAAGAGGTGGAGTCCTGTACCGGAAGTATCTAGACCGCAGAGGAGTGGAGTTCGATCAGCTGATCGTGCCTCAATGCTATCGTCAGGATCTGTTGCGCTTGTCACACGGGGGTTCGTGGTCCGGACACCTCGGAGTTAAGAAAACTAAGGACCGTCTCTTGCAAGAGTACTATTGGCCAGGGTGTTTTCGGGACGCAGACCATTTCGTGAGGACATGTGACACTTGTCAGCGGGTGGGCAAACCAGGGGACAAATCGAGGGCGCCGTTGAAATTGGTACCTATCATTACGGAGCCTTTTAGACGGCTCGTTATTGATACTGTGGGACCTCTGCCGGTAACAGCCACGGGGTACAGACACATTTTGACTGTGATCTGCCCAGCGACAAAGTTCCCTGAAGCAGTGCCGCTTAAAGAACTCAGCTCAGTTGAGATAGTTAATGCACTACTGTCCATATTTGCGCGAGTTGGTTTCCCTGCGGAAATCCAATCAGATCAGGGCACAGTGTTTACTAGCGCTTTGACGACAACTTTTCTCGAAAGGTGTGGGGTAAAGCTGTTACACAGCTCAGTGTACCACCCACAGTCGAATTCCGTTGAGAAGCTCCACTCCGTCATGAAGCGCGTGTTGAGAGCGTTGTGTTTTGAACATCGAACTGACTGGGAGCTGTGTCTGCCTGGGGTGATGTTTGCTTTAAGGACCGCGCCGCATGCGGCTACGGGGTTTTCGCCAGCTGAACTGGTGTACGGTCGCTCGCTTCGATCTCCGCTTCGCATGCTTCGAGAATCGTGGGAAGGTAGGGGCGACGACCCAGTCGTGGTGGAGTACGTGCTTAAGCTCCTCGAACGCTTAAGAAGGGCACAGGAGTTGTCAGGTGAAGCAATGACAAAGGCCCAGCAGAGGGCCAAGGTTTATTATGATCGGACAGCCAGGGCCCGTCGTTTTGAGGTGGGCGATGAGGTCATGATATTGCGCACATCGCTAAACAACAAACTAGACGTGCAGTGGGAGGGCCCAGCACGAATTGTTCAGAAACTGTCGGACGTTAACTACGTGGTAAGTCTGCCAGGAAAGCGGAAAGCACAGCAAGTTTACCACTGTAATCTGCTCAAACCTTATAGACAAAGGGAAGCAGTGGTGTGCATGATGGTAAACGTTCCTGAAGAGCTTCCGGTCGAGCTTCCGGGACTAGGCTCAGTGACGAACAGGGAAGACACCGGTCAAGTCATTAGTGACCTTATCAGTAAAGCACCGCTGTCGCCCGAGCAGAAAACCGAACTACACCAGCTATTACAAGAGTTTCAAGGTCTGTTCTCTGAGAGGCCTGGTAGGACTTCTGTACTTACTCATGATATAGAACTTACCTCCACAGAGCCAGTACGATCCAAGGCGTATCGGGTGTCACCCCGCCAGAGCGATATTATGGAGGCTGAGGTAAAGAAAATGCTACAGCTCGGTGTTATTGAGGCAGGTGAGAGTGATTATACCTCCCCTTTGATTTTAGTTGAGGTACCGGGCAAGGAACCTCGTCCTTGCGTCGACTACCGCAGGCTTAATTCCATCACTAAGGATCAAATTTATCCGATCCCTAACATCGAGGAGCGCCTTGAGAAAGTTAGTAGCGCTCAGTTTATTTCCACCCTAGATCTTGTCAGGGGTTATTGGCAGGTTCCACTTACAGAAGAGGCTAGTAGGTATGCGGCGTTCATTTCACCAATGGGAACATTCCGTCCTAAAGTGTTGAGTTTTGGTTTGAAGAACGCGCCATACTGTTTTTCAAGTCTCATGGATAAAGTGTTGCGGGGACAGCAAGAATTCGCTTTACCGTATCTAGACGACGTAGCGATATTCTCCGCATCCTGGTCTGAGCATATGGCACACTTGCGGGCAGTGCTAACCCGCCTGCGCGAAGCGGGCTTGACAGTCAAGGCTCCTAAGTGCCAGTTAGCACAGGCCGAGGTTGTCTACCTCGGTCACGTGATTGGTCAGGGTCGTCGCCGCCCCTCTGAAATAAAAGTGGCCGCTGTGCGAGACTTTCCGCAACCGCGCACCAAGATCGATATTCGGTCGTTCTTGGGTGTCGCCGGCTACTATCAGAAGTACATCCCTAGGTACTCTGATATCGCGGCTCCCCTGACGGATGCTCTAAGAAAGACAGAGCCTCAAACAGTCGTCTGGGACGAGACAAAGGAAAGAGCTTTTAGCGCCCTAAAGAGTGCCCTAACAAACCAGCCTGTGCTACGATCGCCAGACTATACAAAAGGGTTCATTGTTCAGTGCGATGCTAGTGAGCGAGGCATGGGCGTTGTACTGTGCCAACGGGAAAAGGGAGAAGTAGAACACCCCGTCCTGTATGCTAGTCGTAAGCTGACCAGTCGTGAGCAGGCGTATAGCGCCACCGAGAAAGAGTGTGCATGTCTCGTGTGGGCCGTTCAGAAATTGTCATGCTATCTAGCCGGCTCGAGGTTTATCATTGAGACGGATCACTGCCCTCTCCAATGGCTGCAGACCATCTCTCCCAAAAATGGCCGCCTCCTGCGCTGGAGCCTCGCTTTACAACAATATTCCTTTGAGGTGCGTTACAAAAAGGGGAGTCTCAACGGTAACGCCGATGGCTTAAGTCGAAGCCCCTAACGTAGGAATCAGCCTCAAAATTGTTTGTTACTGATGTTTTTCTTCCTGAGGCAGGATTTTTTTTAACATATTGCTTTTGTTTAGTGTTTCAAAGTGATGATATGCTTTCTAGTGCAATTTTTCAATTTGTGGACGCGTTCTGAGTGATGCTAGACTACTGTAAGGAACTAGGCAGTAGTATAAAAAGGGGAAAGAGCCTGGCAGGGCTTAGTGAGGGTTGTGCCGTGCTTGCTGACTGAGCGGTTGAGTTTCAGCGTAGTTCTAACGCTTGCCGGGAACGAGAACAAAAATGTGAACTCTCCCGAAGTCACTTTGCAGTGTCCCGTGCGAACCTGAACGAGAGAACGAGGCCTTCTCTGTGCGCTGCGCTCAAGAAACGTCGAGGGACGCCCGACTTCGGTTATGAGCATCATCGAGCGACATCCCTCCGGACAGCGGATGCAGTCCCCTGTCCATCGGGATCTCCTTCCCCCGGCGGGGCGGTCTGTTGCGTTTCGCCTGCGACACGTGGTTTTGCCGGCGCGACTGCGGCGGGGCGGCAGACATTTTGGCCCGATCGTCGTCGCCGCAACGCTCATCGGCAGGTGTTTCCAGGCGCGACTGCGGCGATGCGACCGCAAAGGATCACCCTCTCATTCCAGTCATTGTGCCCGAACCAGGCGAAGCGAAAGCAGGGATCATCCTCTCATTACAGTCATTGTGCCCGACCGGCAGCGCTACGACAGGGTGCTACGAGATCGTGCTCGACATGGTGCTACGGCAGCGCTACGACAGGGTGCTACGAGATCGTGCTCGACATGGTGCTACGGCAGCGCTTCGACAGTGTGCGTCACCATTAGCCCATTGTACATTCACGTGCTCGTCTTTTGAGGGGTTCCTTCTTGCCCTCAACTGCGAGAGTATAAAAACAGCTGCCCCCGGACGCCAAAAGGGGGGCTCCGATTTCTTCTGTTGAGTGAAGTGCTCTCCCGTCTCTCTACTTCGGTCAAACCTGACCGCCAACTCTTTGCGATGTTAAAATAAACAAGTTGTTTCGTTGTTACCAGTCGACTCATGCTTTGCCGGGACCTTCGGATGCTTCCAGTTGTACCCCAGGCCGCCAGGCCAACGCTACCCTTGGGGCTTGCGACCCAGGTACAACCACGGGCGTCAGCGCCGAGTTCACAACAGATCGTACCAGCGGTGCGATCCAAAACAATAGAGAGGAGGCAGAGGATTTCGACAAAGTGAAATCGAGTCTGCTAAAAAAGTACAGGCTGTCAGCAGAGGCGTTCCGTCGGAAGTTTCGGGAAAATGAGAAAGGCAGAAGTGAGTCATACACAGAGTTTGCGTACAGGCTAATGTCAAACATGCGGGAGTGGCTCAAAGAAGAGAAAGCGTTTGGTGACCACGATAAAGTTCTGCAGTGTTTTGGGCTAGAACAGTTTTATAGTCGGTTACCTGAGAACGTGCGGTACTGGGTCTTGGATAGGCCAGACGTTTGTACGGTGGCTAAAGCCGCTGAGCTAGCCGAGGAGTTTGTGACGCGTCGGGCTCGCGGAGCTAAGGACGGTCAAAAGGGTGAATTTGGCTCGAAGTTTGAGAGGCCGAAGTTCACACCCATGAGAGCAAAGGGGAACACGCGTAGTGAGGATGCGAGTGAAAGCAGTCCGACCAAACGTAAAGAGACGGCGGCAGCCGAAGCCGAACGCAGAAAGCGGTTCGAGATGAGGCAAGCGCGCGTTTGTTATACGTGCCAGAAGCCGGGCCACTTTTCGGCGCAGTGTCCGGAAACAACACCAAAAGTTGTGTTTTTTTCATTATGCAGCACTGACGAGAACATGAAGCTTCTCGAGCCTTACATGCGAGACCTCCTCGTGAACGGGAAAGAGTGCCGAGTGCTTCGCGATTCCGCAGCTACAATGGATGTAGTTCACCCGTCTTACGTAGAACCCCATATGTTCACGGGCGAGTGCGCATGGATCAAGCAAGCCGTGGAAGCTCATAGCGTGTGTCTGCCGGTAGCAAAAGTGCTTATTGAAGGACCTTTCGGAGCGCTTGAGACGGAAGCGGCAGTGTCATCTATGCTGCCCCCCCAGTACCCGTACCTATTTTCAAACAGGTCCGATCACCTCCTGCGCGAGAAGGGGCTTTTGTTTGGTGAGGCTAGCGTTCAGGCCTTAACCAGGTCGAAGGTTCGGGAGCTCGCTGCAAAGGCGGTAGTTGCGGGGCCGACGTTATCAAACAATGAAAAAGGGTCAGAGGCGCAGCAAGCTGATATTCAGAGCACGCCCGAACTGAATAAAATTGAGTCTGGTGCGTTGAATGCGCCAGATACTGGAGAGGAAACGCCCGACACGGGAAAGTTAGAAGAGCTATCTGCAGATTTGCTCATCGCGCCTACGTCAGACGGACTTGATAGGTTGCTAAAAGTCAGCCGGTCGGCTTTGATAGCCGAGCAAAAGAAGGATGGTAGCCTAGAAAACATACGCTGCAATGTCAAGGAAGGTATCGCCAGGAAAAATGCGCGTTTTGTGGAAAGAGGTGGAGTCCTGTACCGGAAGTATCTAGACCGCAGAGGAGTGGAGTTCGATCAGCTGATCGTTCCTCAATGCTATCGTCAGGATCTGTTGCGCTTGACGCATGGGGGTTCGTGGTCCGGACACCTAGGAGTTAAGAAAACTAAGGACCGTCTCTTGCAAGAGTACTATTGGCCAGGGTGTTTTCGGGACGCAGACCACTTCGTGAGGTCATGTGACACCTGTCAGCGGGTGGGCAAACCAGGGGACAAATCGAGGGCGCCGTTGAGATTGGTACCTATCATTACGGAGCCTTTTAGACGGCTCGTTATTGATACAGTGGGACCTCTGCCGGTAACAGCCACAGGGTACAGACACATTTTAACTGTGATCTGCCCAGCGACAAAGTTCCCTGAAGCAGTGCCGCTTAAAGAACTCAGCTCAGTTGAGATAGTCAATGCACTACTGTCCATATTTGCGCGAGTTGGTTTTCCTGCGGAAATCCAATCAGATCAGGGCACAGTGTTTACTAGCGCTTTGACGACAACTTTTCTCGAAAGATGTGGGGTAAAGCTGTTACACAGCTCAGTGTACCACCCACAGTCGAATTCCGTTGAGAAGCTTCACTCCGTCATAAAGCGCGTGTTGAGAGCCTTGTGTTTTGAACATCAAACTGACTGGGAGCTGTGTCTGCCTGGGGTGATGTTTGCATTACGGACCGCGCCGCATGCGGCTACGGGGTTTTCGCCAGCTGAGCTGGTGTACGGTCGCTCGCTTCGATCTCCGCTTCGCATGCTTCGAGAATCATGGGAAGGCAGGGGCGACGACCCTGTCGTGGTGGAGTACGTGCTTAAGCTCCTCGAACGCTTAAGAAGGGCACAGGAGTTGTCAGGTGAAGCAATGGCAAAGGCCCAGCAGAGGGCCAAGGTTTATTATGATCGGACAGCCAGGGCCCGTCGTTTTGAGGTGGGCGATGAGGTCATGATATTGCGCACATCGCTAAACAACAAACTAGACGTGCAGTGGGAGGGCCCAGCACGAATTGTTCAGAAACTGTCGGACGTTAACTACGTGGTGAGTCTGCCAGGAAAGCGGAAAGCACAGCAAGTTTACCACTGTAATCTGCTCAAACCTTATAGACAAAGGGAAGCAGTGGTGTGCATGATGGTAAACGTTCCTGAAGAGCTCCCGGTCGAGCTTCCGGGACTAGGCTCAGTGACGAACAGGGAAGACACCGGTCAAGTCATTAGTGACCTTATCAGTAAAGCACCGCTGTCGCCTGAGCAGAAAACCGAACTACACCAGCTATTACAAGAGTTTCAAGGTCTGTTCTCTGAGAGGCCTGGTAGGACTTCTGTACTTACTCATGACATAGAACTTACCTCCCCACAGCCAGTACGATCCAAGGCGTACCGGGTGTCACCCCGCCAGAGCGAGATTATGGAGGCTGAGGTAAAGAAAATGCTACAGCTCGGTGTTATTGAGGCAGGTGAGAGTGATTATACCTCCCCTTTGATTTTAGTTGAGGTACCGGGCAAGGAACCTCGTCCTTGCGTCGACTACCGCAGGCTTAATTCCATCACTAAGGATCAAATTTATCCGATCCCTAACATCGAGGAGCGCCTTGAGAAAGTTAGTAGCGCTCAGTTTATTTCCACCCTAGATCTTGTCAGGGGTTATTGGCAGGTTCCACTTACAGAAGAGGCTAGTAGGTATGCGGCGTTCATTTCACCAATGGGAACATTCCGTCCTAAAGTATTGAGTTTTGGTTTGAAGAACGCGCCATACTGTTTTTCAAGCCTCATGGATAAAGTGTTGCGGGGACAGCAAGAATTCGCTTTACCGTATCTAGACGACGTAGCGATATTCTCCGCATCCTGGTCTGAGCATATGGCACACTTGCGGGCAGTGCTAACCCGCCTGCGCGAAGCGGGCTTGACAGTAAAGGCTCCTAAGTGCCAGTTAGCACAGGCCGAGGTTGTCTACCTCGGTCACGTGATTGGTCAGGGTCGTCGCCGCCCCTCTGAAATAAAGGTGGCCGCTGTGCGAGACTTCCCGCAACCGCGCACGAAGACCGATATTCGGTCGTTCTTAGGTGTCGCCGGCTACTATCAGAGGTACATCCCCAGGTACTCTGATATCGCGGCTCCCCTGACGGATGCTCTAAGAAAAACAGAGCCTCAAACAGTCGTCTGGGACGAGACAAAGGAAAGAGCTTTTAGCGCCCTAAAGAGTGCCCTAACAAGCCAGCCTGTGCTACGATCGCCAGACTATACAAAAGGGTTCGTTGTTCAGTGCGATGCTAGTGAGCGAGGCATGGGCGTTGTACTGTGCCAACGGGAAAAGGGAGAAGTAGAACACCCCGTCCTGTATGCTAGTCGTAAGCTGACCAGTCGTGAGCAGGCGTATAGCGCCACCGAGAAAGAGTGTGCATGTCTCGTGTGGGCCGTTCAGAAATTGTCATGCTATCTAGCCGGCTCGAGGTTTATCATTGAGACGGATCACTGCCCTCTCCAATGGCTGCAGACCATCTCTCCCAAAAATGGCCGCCTCCTGCGCTGGAGCCTGGCTTTGCAACAATATTCCTTTGAGGTGCGTTACAAAAAGGGGAGTCTCAACGGTAACGCCGATGGCTTAAGTCGAAGCCCCTAACGTAGGAATCAGCCTCAAAATTGTTTGTTACTGATGTTTTTCTTCCTGAGGCAGGATTTTTTAACATATTGCTTTTGTTTAGTGTTTCAAAGTGATGATATGCTTTCTAGTGCAATTTTCCAATTTGTGGACGCGTTCTGAGTGATGCTAGATTACTGTAAGGAACTAGGCAGTGGTATAAAAGGGGAAAGAGCCTGGCAGGGCTTAGTGAGGGTTGTGCCGTGCTTGCTGACTGAGCGGTTGAGTTTCAGCGTAGTTCTAACGCTTGCCGGGAACGAGAACAAGAATGTGAACTCTCCCGAAGTCACTTTGCAGTGTCCTGTGCGAACCTGAACGAGAGAACGAGGCCTTCTCTGTGCGCTGCGCTCAAGAAACGTCGAGGGACGCCCGACTTCGGTTATGAGCATCATCGAGCGACATCCCTCCGGACAGCGGATGCAGTCCCCTGTCCATCGGGATCTCCTTCCCCCGGCGGGGCGGTCTGTTACGTTTCGCCTACGACGCGCGGTTTAGCCGGCGCGACTGCAACAAAGCGGCAGACATTTTGGCCCGTTCGGCGTCGCCGCTACGCTCCCCGCCAAGCGCGTCCAGGCATGTTCCGATGCCACGTGTCTTCATGTGCGTGTGTGAGTGTATGTGCCATTGTGCCCGACCGGAGGCGATACGACAGCAGAGGTCACCTTCTCCTCCCAGCCATTGTGCCCGACCGGAGGCGATACGACAGCAAGGGGTCCCCTTCTCCTGCCAGCCATTGTGCCCGACCGGAGGCGATACGACAGCAAGGGTCACCTTCTCCTCCCAGCCATTGTGCCCGACCGGAGGCGATACGACAGCAAGGGGTCCCCTTCTCCTCCCAGTCTTTGTGACCGACCGGCGGCGCTACGACAGTATGCGTCACCTTATCCCATTGTACAATCACGTGCTCGGCTATTGAGGGGTTCCTTCTTGCCCTCAACTGCGAGAGTATAAAAACAGCTGCCCCCGGACGCCAAAAAGGAGGGGCTCCGATTTCTTCTGTTGAGTAAAGTGCTCTCCCGTCTCTCTACTTCGGTCAACCTGACCGCCAACTCTTTGCGATGTTAAAATAAACAAGTTGTTTTGTTGTTACCAGTCGACTCATGCTTTGCCGGGACCTTCGGATGCTTCCAGTTGTACCCCAGGCCGCCAGGCCAACGCTACCCTTGGGGCTTGCGACCCAGGTGCAACCACGGGCGTCAGCGCCGAGTTCCCAACAGGTCGTACCATCGGTGCGACCACAACAACCGTTGCCATCGGTGGGATTCAAACACCCGGCACGAAACGCCTATTGCCGGCCACCGGAACTCCTGGTTGCGCACTAGAGTCGCGTTTTCTGTCGACCCCGACAGTCCCTTACCGCAAAGTCAGCGAAAGTGCTTGCTCACCGGCGTCGCGGCAAACACGAGGCCTCAGCGTCAAATACAGCCAGAGAAGCCGTCAGCGAACTCATTTCTGAGACGACCAGCAGGGTGCTTTCTTCCACCGCAGCTGAGAACCAGGACCCATCCTCCCGACTCTATATACATATACCCGTACCAGCCGGACACATCCCTTCGATTGCCACGAACTTTGCGGACTTGACTCTGTGTGCGCACTTTTAGGGCCCTCGTGAACATTGTACGTAATGTAAATGCTGTACGTACTGTACATACTGCGTACATGGACTTGCCCTATGCGATTTCTAAACATCGATCATGCATTTGTGCTACACAATTCAACGTGTTCTCCATGTCTGTGTAAACCTTTAAATTACGTGACTTCTGTAATATACCTCAGTTTGTACTTCGACAGTGATGTTTCCTGGAACTCCCATTTTGATTATGTATGCAAACGACTCTGTGCAATATCAGGTGTGTTGCACAATTTTAGATGTCATATGCCCCTCTCTGTTCGAAAAGTCACTGCACATGTTTTGTGTTATAGTGCATTAAGGTACGGCATAACAGTGCATGGTCATTGAGCAATTCGTTAGCTGACTAAGGTCAACTCTAATATTCGTTCTATTTTAAAAAGATTACCTATGACTTAAACCTTACTGCCAAAAGTGTCGTTTTCAAAACCTTATTTATGCCGGACTTTCATTTCATTTCATCACCTTAAAGAGCCCTTGCGGTGTATTACATAAGGGTGGGTGTACAAAGATAATACAGGAGGTTGCCCACTATGTTATTTCACAGAAAGAACAGTTGTTACTTCTTCCATGATGGCAGATGAGGTGGCGCTGGCAGCGACGTGGTGGGGAAGGCCGTTCCAGTCTTTAGCTGTGAGATGAAAAAATGTTGACGAGCAGGTGACAGTGCGGTGCACTAGGGTGAGCAACATTTAGTGGGAGGCCTGCGCGCAGCGATATAGGTGAAGGTGGCAAAATGTAAGGTGCGTGGCGAAGCGAACTGGTGAAGAATTTATGGAATAATGATAAGCTCGCGATACGGCGACGGTGCGCTAGTGTGTCCAAACCAGACTCTACTTTTCATGGTGGTACGCTGATATCATATGGTAATGACGAGCGAATGGATCTAACGGCACGGTTCTGTATGGATTCTAATGCGTTGCTGAGGTCACCTACTATTGGAAACTGTTGCGACAAGACACTTCTGGAAAAGTGAATTTAAGGCCAAGTACGTTCCCACACGTTGTCTGCCGCCTAAGGATCGTTACCTCGTACCCAGTCATTGTACAAGATATGGCAGAGGGAACACGAGACTACTATGTTCCTGTATATTTTGATAATTTATCTCAAACTGTCTTGCGCGCTTAAACTAATTACAAGGTAAAAAAGATACACTCAGGAAAATTGACGATTAGTCACCTCAGGGAACTACTCGTTCTTCTTTTTCCTTGAGTAGTTTACTTTCGTTGCATTTCTTTCTTTCCTTCCTTCTTTCTTTTTCTCTTCCTATGGACTATCTGAAGATGTAAAAAGCATGTCATTCACCATTCCTAGTGGTTTCTGCTGCCTGCCAAGCACTGCCGCTCAAGCACTATGTGGCTATGGTAGGCCCGATTTTTACGCTGTTTTCGTTGTAACTTTGTGCAATAAGATATTATTATTATTATTATTATTATTATTATTATTATTATTGTTATTATTATTATTGTTATTATTATTATTATTAGTCTCCAGCAAGGGTGACCTCCACAACTTTAGTGGTGCAGCAGTTTATGTAAGAGAAATCCTTGTTCTAGAAATAATTCTAGAAAGCCAGTACACCATTACCTATGGGAAATCAGCAATATTGTAAGTAAGCAGGCCAGGAATAAATCAACCCGAGAAAGTCATCTCTCTTAAATACTTTGGGAAATAACTGTTGATGACATGATCTTTACAAAAGCATCATCTGCACTTCGTGTCGTCATCTTCACTCTGCCGGACGGTTTCTTCGTTTTTTTTTAAATAAAACGACAGCTGAGCCGTTACTTTCCAAGTGTTGTAGGTATCTGTCGATCACCTTGTTCTCTAATTCCCGCCGCTTTCCTTACAGAGCTCCATTAGGGCCATCGCTTGCGCCAAGTGCCAAGAAATCGGTCACAACAAGAGATTGCAGCATTCCCCCCCCCCCCCCCCAGTTCAAACCCTAGCCGCTCTGCAACTACAGAAAGCCGTCAGCGCCATTTTCAGATGCTCCCTTGGCTTTCTGGCTATGATGTGCAAGACTGCAAAAGGATAGAAAGTTGGGCGAGTTGGTGCGGTAACATGATCTTGGATTGTAGCACGAAGTGACACGGACACAGACTAGAAGCAGACTCGTCCTGTCTGCTTCTAGTCTGTGTTCGTGTCATTTCGCTCTACAATCCAAGATCATGTGTAAGACTGGTTGGAGAATCACGACACAATGGGCTCCTTCAACTGGTGGGATGACGCCAAAGATGCTCTTAGCCTTGCCTTTTAGGTCACGGAAGTCGCCAAAATGTGGTTCCTGAACCACGAACGGGATCGGGATTTCCCTGATTCACCTTCCTTCATGGAGCACCTCTGAGAAATTTTTGGACCACCCGCTGTCTTTTCGGAGGTTGCGAAGAAGCTTTCTGAGCGCACCCAGAACTATGGGGAGTTACACTCGTCGCACATTGAAGACATTATCGCACTTTTCCGCCCTGTCGACAGTACCATGTCAGTAACTGACCGAGTGCGCTATCCTCGAAAAAACACCGACTCTGCCGCTTTGAACGTCATTTTCGTGTAATATCGCACTCCTGTAGTCGACATGATCGTTATGTGCCAGCGCCTCGATAACCAGGAGTCCCTTCGTTTGCAAACCGATACGGTTGACAACCGTCTCGCTAATAATGTCGAGCGCCGAGCTTTAATTGGATCTTTCACTTTTTAAAAACTGTAAGCGCTTCATTTAATCGCTCCCGAAAGCGGTCCTGTCCAGTATGCTACTATATATACCAGACTACGCGGCATCGTTAAAGAGAAATTCTCTCTTATGACCAGTTCCCATCAGTGAGCTTCTCCTTGTTTACCACAGCCTTCGTACCCCCAGATGCTGCCAAACTACACGTCCTCCAGTGTCATTGCTTGTGTCTCTTCACTGCCAGCTTGTGGCCTTAAAGGTCCAAGTGCCTGGCCCACCTTCGATCCGATCCCGTCCGTCTGTAAGGAAAAAGTAAACCACAAGCTTCGGTCCTCTCTCTGAATCTTTTCAACGTGACCATGGCCAACCTTCATCACTTCTCCACAAAATTTCCCACGTGCAACACACCAACGAGAGGTGTCCAAAAGGACACCTCTCGCTTCGTCCAAACAAATGTCGTTAATTGCATACTTTATCATCTCCCGTACCATAACCCTGCACACGCGTACCAAAACCTCTTATATGGACGCCACTCTACGCACGGCCACCAAGAGAGCTCTCGGACTGCCTACTTAAGATTGTTTTAAGCGCATTGGCGAGGGGAACGATCCAGTGGACACACGCGCTTACACTGCACGCTTACCCCCGCACATTCCTGTCTGCGGGTACACAGCGCAATCGACGAGCTCATCAAAGTGCATCGCAATAGCCAAATCCAATGTCTTCAACTCCAAATCCGACTAGTCAACGCAAGGCCGGTTTACCCTCTCACGACTCCACTGACCTCCGTCACCCATCTGGACGAGCTGCACGACCACACTCCCCCACACGCGCACGTGACCCTATCCGTGGATTTGGTTACGGCAATTGGTTTCGTTGAGCTCAACGATTACGTGCGGGGACAATCAGAATACCGTCGTAATGGCCGTGTGGACGGTGGCGCCCATCTGAGAGGTTTTGAAGAGTTTGAGATTATGGTAGGGAAGATGATAGGTGATAGGACCAACGATGAGGTCTTGGACGAGCCGAATGGTGTGATCCTCGAGAAGGTCGCGTGTTCCGTTGGTGAGGCATTTAATCATGTGTGCAATATTGGTTATTTGTTGGCGGAGCAGATGGATTGTGTGAGTGATATTGATATTGGATCACATGTGTATCCCGAGGATGCGCACACGGTTAACCTTCGGGACAAGCAAGTCGAGCAGCCTGACATTGATGTTGGATACCGGTGCACTCTTGTGACGTTCGTAGCGGACAAGAAATTCGGATTTGTCCGCCGGAACGCCGGAACGCAGGCCTAAACCATGTCAGCGACGTCTAGGAGCCCGTCTTGAATTTCTTCATTTGAGCCCTGATTGATCTTGAGTACCACCAGTACCACTTCGTTGTCATATTGGTCGTGTTGCACGTAGGCAAGTTTGAGTAGTGGTGGAAGTTTGGTTCTGGTCACGTTGAAGATCTAGGGTGAGGACAGATCCTTGTGGTATGCCTTTTCGACTGAGACGGATGAGACTGGGCAGGATGTTGTCGAGTCTAATGGTGGCTGTGCGCTCGGAGAGCAACGCGCGAGCGTAAATATGTAGATGTGCGCCGTAGTAGCAGGATACCAGGTTCTTAAGCATGAGGTCGTAGCACGCATTGTCTAAAGCTCCCTTCAGATCCAGAGCAAGGATGTCGCGTTTTATCTTCGCTGGGATTGTTGGCCGCTCCTATTTCCACTTCGAGGCGCACATATATAGTGCGTGGAAGGGTGCTGCCGGCAACTCAAGAGTGTGTCCAGGAAGAACTGTGTGGCTTAGAGAGGTAATTCGAAATGATTGATGATGAGGTATTTAAAAATTTTCTCCGCGCAGGAGGTCAGAGAAATGCGTCGGATATTGTGGGGTGTAAGATGTGTCTCTGATTTGGTATCAGCATGATGTCCGATTGATGCCACTCTTGTAGCAGGGCTGACGCGCTACGTGTTGATTTTAGAAGCTAGGCTGTGAGATGTCCGATGGCTCGATCATCGAGATTTCAAGGCATTTTATATTGAGTGCCATCTGCGACGCGTGTCGAGCTGCGGTGGATGCTCGGAAGAGCCAAGCGTACCTCTGCATGTATAATGTCATTGTTAAGAAGTGTAGTGCGATGTCAACCAACAAGAAACTCAGTGAGTCGGCGCACTGTTTCTTGCCTCGGTCATGGCTTCGTGGTTTAGGTTTAGTGTCCGCCTCGGCTGCTCGGGAGGGACGCGGGATCAAAACCACGCTGCCACCGGTTACACAAATGGGTACAGACATTCCCCGGCCTAACACTCTGCTTTTATCAGGGGTGAAACGTCCTAAGAAACGATCCCGCGCCATACAAATCCCATCGAACCCTATATGGGCACAACAAAACCCATTAAAATTGGGTCTCGGTCATTAAACCATAGTGGAAACTTCCCATGTGGCTTTCCAAAGCACCGATTAGGTGGAGAAACCCTCAGGTTCGGAAGATACAGCCCTCTCCAAGCGTTGAGGTTCCGTAATGGCCGAGTATGTTACTGAAAGCGTGGTAGTATCTATTTTACCGCTGGGTGCCCGGTGGCAGCTCAAGTCTGTCTCACTCCGTCGCGGCGCATGCTCTATAACAAGGTTATCTGTAGTTGGACAAAGGACGGCCAAAGATCACGCCTAGAAATTTCTATAGGGCCCCCTTTCGAGATGTCAGCCCGCACAAGCAGCCAGGCACCAGGCCGGGGGAGATCTCTGCTCATTAGAAAAAAACGGTGGGTCTCCAGTGGTACCAGGATTCAAAACCAGTATCTCTCCCATACAAGATGGATGCTCGATCACTGGGCTGCCACTGCGTTTTCTTTTTTTTTTTTAACATGATGCCTGCTGTTACCATGTCGGCCATTTTTCAACACTGGTGACTACCGTGGTTATTTACGGCGACGCATATGGCACCGTCCTTGGCCCGCTCCAATTCTAAACCCATATTAATGGCCTGCAATTTTTGCTAAACTTGAAAATCCATCCTTTTGTCGATAATTGTATTCTTTACCGCTCTGTCGATAACCTCACTGATGTCATGTACTTCCCTCCAGCAAGAAGGATCTCTTTCAAAATCAAGGCTGGCGTGCTACTTGGCTCATGTCCCTGAACACTAGTGTATATGACTGCAGTTATTTCATTCCATCGTCGACCAAATTATAGCCCCCCTCACCTTCCCGCTGCCAACAAGATGAATAACTGTACTATAGGTATCACTGGCTCCAACAAGTACCTAGGCACGTATCTCTCCAAAGACTTCTCTTGGTCGAATCATGTAACCTACAAAATTAGTTCTTCTAGCAAAGCTTTTGGTTATTTTCGCCGTAGTCTCTTCACAGCACCGTCTTCCATAAAATAAGTTGCTTATAAGGCTCTCGTACGACCAAACTTGAATATGCGTATAATTATATATATCTCTCGCCCACAATAATCCACTATGACTAAAGCGCTCGAATCCGTTCAGAACCATGCTGCTATACATTCATACTCGCGGACTACACGTACGGCACTATGGCCTGTCCTCAATAATATCCAAGTTACAGTTCTCTACTCTTGTTTTTCGTCACCCAACTGATACAACTCGTGAGTCGTGTTCATCGACTCGGACCATTCGAACACCGTGCTCCCACCATAAGTCCAGATCAATACGTTCCTACAGTGATTTTTGGTTCGAACCGTCCGAGACTGAAATTGACTTCCGAGACAAACTGCACTCATCGGCGATACTGCGTACTTTAGGTCTGCCATCGAGTGTTCAGTCTCATCTTTGTAACAACACCATAATTTCCGACCTTCATGTGCCCACCCCTCATGTAACGTCCCTTTAGGACCCTTGAAGTATAAATACAAAAATAAAATTAATTAATCCATTAATCTTAACGTATGATGTCTTGGCGTGCTTACGTGCTCGCTCGCGTAAGTCGAGCAGAGAGCGAGCAGCTCCATGGGGGGGGTATCAACCCGTGTTGCTACAGCTATGCGCGCCAGTTTGCTCTTTCGCGCCGCACTTCGCGGCAGCTCACGACTGCGAGACGCCAAAGGTCCCGAGCAGCATTTCTCACAGGTTTCAGACCTGCGACGCGGGATTCCGTGCGAGCCACTCGCACCCTGGCAAGCTCGGCCACGGTGCAGACGCGTGCGCGCTCGTTACCCTAACCACGCGGGCCGTGACTCCAGCGGCGGCGGCGGCAGCAGCAACAGCAGCGGCATTAGCAGAAGCAACAGCGTGCGCAACGCCAAGTGGGAGGCTGGCCCACAGGTGACAACCTCTGACCTTCCCGCCTGTAGCTCTCTCGGCGCAGTTGACCCCTCGACTAACGCGAGGGCACCGGAAACGAGGGGCATGCAGCACTACTAAACGGCGTCGACTCGGCTCGTTGCGCAGGCGATCTATTAATGGTCAACTCTGCAATCCTGCGGCCAAGACCTTTAAGCGCGCGCGGTCACGCCAACACCGTCACGGTTTCGTGTCCACGCACAAGAAGCGTGCCATGCGCGCCGCTGGTAGGTCCCAGGGTGAGAAAACACGCGTCACGTGGGATCACTGTGCACCCCCCCCCCTTACCTCTGTTCCTCTCTCTCTCTCTCCTGAATTGGTGGTTGTTTCATTCACAGGTCGGTGGGTGCGCATACTATCTCGTAGTATTACGCACGTGTCTGGCTCAGAACGAAAACACGAATACGCGGCGTGGGTGAACGAGCGTGGCAACGCCGCCCGCCGGCTCGTTTTAGCAGCGGCGAGCCGGCGTGGAATGTTAATGCCGTGGCGGATCACCTCCGCATTCACGCACCTCCCCCGCAGACGAGGAAGTGCTTAGCACCCGGCGATGTGAAGGAATCGTTTAACTCGTCGCTGGTGATTAAAAGTGTTCGTATCAAATAATTTAAGAAGCCAAAGTCTGAAAAGTCACGCTTAACTTTAGCCGCTGCATTACTACGCGAAGCCTCTTCGTGCTCTCCGGACGGACGTTACGGAGCGCATCCGACCTTACGAAAACCCGTCACTCTCTAAAACTGTTAATTTTGTTTACATGGTCTCGAACGTTCTTCTTACAACTATTTGAGAAGTGGACATATTGCGACAGAGGTGAGGGGGTGGGGATTACACATACAAATAGGTGGAGGGGGGGGGGTCAATTTTTTTTCGATACAGCCATTCCACCAGATTCAATTGCCCATTCAGCATTTTTGCATTTTGGAGGCATTATCGAAATAAATGCTTCAACGCCAGCAGTGTAGCGTGCAAATCGCATGTCACTGCGCCCGCTTGCTTGGGCGGGACCTCGTCTGCGAGGTGATAACTGACTCAGCTGTCTCCGCAGTGGCAGCTGCCAAAGGTAGCCAGCATGTGGCGACCAGAACTGTGGAGCGGCAACTCCGGATTTAAATTGATTCCAGAATCATTCCACAATCATAAACACCCGGAATGAAATTAAAATGGAATGATGGCACTGAAATGGTGGGAACGGAATGGGAGCCCGAGATTCCGGAATGAAGTTGGAATATAATGGGCACATAGTCGTAGAACGCTAAATGTTGATTTTGATCGAGGCAACTATGTTTGGCCAATATTGCATTTTTCATATTTTTCAGTATGTACCTATCGATGGTTACCCTTGCCGCGGTAATTATAAACAACTCGGTATTCCGCACGTTCTACACCTTGAAGGCCTGCAAATCGTTATGCGTTACAAGAACGAAGTGCCTTTAACAACAGCAACTTCTATTTGTCGAGAAATGTGATTCGCTTTAGCAAGAGCACACTTGAGCTACGACAAAAGGATGGAGATCAACTATGACATCGCTAACGGTTTTACTCTACACGAGACCAGGGTAATTTAGAACGCGCATCATGTTCTTAAGCACACTGTCGTGTATACAGAAGGAGCGCTAAGAAAAGTCGTATGCCAGCAGATATGAAACAAAAAAGGTCGCTGTGAAAAACATATCGATGCGTTTGGCTTTAATGTTGATCCTCAAAGTTACAAAATAATCTAGCTGAATGTATGGTATACACAATGGTGTAAAATTATTTTCTACTTTGCCATTCACGATTGAGTTTCGAACAAATAACTGATTTTGAGAAACTGTTGATCTGATTTAGAACACAAGCCTTGCTAGTGTCGAAGCGTCCGATATGTATTCGTGGAACGCCCATAACACATGTGCTCCTGAAGTGAAGCAAACTTCAGCGGTCAAGAGCTGGTAGCTGTAGGCTATAGTATCTGAAAAATCGGTGCACTATGGATGTCAAACATTAGAGTCAGGTTTAGCTTATTCCAAAACTATAGAAACACCGCGAAAACACGTAATTTCCCTTATGAAGGCCTTGATTATCATAAACAATTTTTGACATGGTTTTGAAGAAACCTAGAGATCAGTGAGCCCTTGTTCGGT
The DNA here is from genome assembly GCF_050947875.1 of Dermacentor variabilis. Classification (NCBI taxonomy): domain Eukaryota; kingdom Metazoa; phylum Arthropoda; class Arachnida; order Ixodida; family Ixodidae; genus Dermacentor; species Dermacentor variabilis. The sequence goes on along the minus strand of NC_134571.1, from coordinate 53,536,604 downwards.
CTCTTCGCTCTTTTTGTGTATGTGTGTGTGAAAAGAGGAAAGCACTTCGGAAAAGGGACCGCAATTCAGGCTGTCACGACAAATTGACACGTTTTCGAGATATATTTTAATAGCAAGAAATTAATGTATGTTGCAATCACATCACATATTCGTGAGTACTAATCCACGCAGCTAGCACGTTTGTTAGCGCTATTTGATAAACAAGACAATTAAGTCTATCTAATAATGTTTTATGGCATATATTGTCTCTTACCAATCCATTGTATTTCAAGAATAATAGACTGAACTGAACTGAACTGAACTATATATTTCTTTGTCTGGTCATATGTCAACTGTACTTTTCTCGAGTGCGCCTCTTGTTTGTGAAATAAGGTTCGCTTTGAGTGGATACTGTAATGACTGGACATGTGCTCCGCCATCCGAATGCTCTTTTGAGGGCTGATGATCCTTTTCGCAGCAGACAGGAAACTTCTGCGGAACCAAAATAAAAAGAAGCCTCCTGTTGAAACAGGAAATGCAGGCCTAACGCACATATAGGAATCTGTATGAAGCGACGCATTCGTAAAGCGGTTAGTCAAATGCACTATATTCGCACATTTCGTTCCTGCGTTTTTAGTGTTAAGGAAACTGGGCATGCTGCATGCGTGCTCGTGCACCCGTTCTATGTAATGTGAATCACGCGGCATTCATCTCGCTATTCGTGTGGTGGTACGGTAGAAGCTTACGTGCGATTTTGGTCTAATTAGAGCATCAAGTTGCGGTGCACAACTATTGTACACGCAATTGAGTATCCTTCTTTTTATTTTTTCTAAATATTATCTATTCAGCATGACAATGGCACCCAACCACAGTCAGGAAAATCCAGGAGGGCTCGCGAATAAGGTTTCGCTTTAAAACAGCAGATGACGGAGCGATTACAGGCAATAACGCGCTGCAGAGATAGCAAGCCCCCATGAGCACATTCCTGCTGCGAAAAAAAATTGTACGTAACATTTTTGTAACGTTGCTATGATTCCAAAAATGCGTTTTTACTTACGAGGCGCGCAAGAGCAAATACAGCAGACAATTATCGAGAAAGCGTCTCGTTTACCGGAATCAGGGGTATATGCAGTGGTCAAGCTCAGCTACTCCATAAGTGTGAATGGTCCAACTCTCACCATTCCGAGGAAGGAGTGGAATTAGCGGGGATTTACACTCTCCGGAATTGAGTTGGAATGGCATGGACGGCCCCATTCCGCAACTCTGGTGGCCACCTTCTTCAATACGCGAGCCACGCATGCTGCCGTGGCCGAGCGAGTGGCTGGCAGGTCCCTTGAGCCGTCGGCGAAGGGCAGCAGTCTGCCTGCCAGCTCTCTTCCTCGAGTTTAGAAGGTGTGGCTTGGAGCAGGCCACTGGCACAGAGTATGACACATTGTTTCCTCGTCGCCATTGTGATCACTGGCTGCGTGTTGGCCATCCCTACGGGGAACACCTATGAGCATTGGCGAACGCTACGCCCAGCCATAGCCTATGCACACAAAAGAGTCGCGTCTCTTCGCGACAGTTTTGATTGAAATCGAAGGCTTCTGGTAGGATCCAGACAATATAGCCGGGCACGCCTAAGTGCCTTCATTTGGTGCACTGGCGTGTAACTATGAGGAGATTGCTTCGCAGCACCTGTCATAGAAAGCGGGATTGATAGCGGTCGTCTTCTACATGGAGTAAACGAGCAGCTTCATCTGCCACGTCAGTTGCCGATAATGCCACAGTGATTTGGTGGCCACTGACAAATTACCCGATGTCTTTTCTAAGTCAGGTGATGGGTGTCGTCTTTAATGTTAATGTGGTATTGGCATGACATTTCACGCACTCTTATTTATTGTGTTACATAAAGGTCTAAGACCTGCAAACCCCGGGAAAACTACTGGCAAACCTCAGAGCACCCTAAATAAATTGATACAAACGCTTTTCTACAGTCGGTTTAGTTTCTACTGTATCGTGACGTCATGACGCAATAGGTAGTCACGCGGGAGTAGGACGATGTATAGCGACTTAGAAGACGACCAAGCGAGCCGGAGTAACTGTCAAAATATCGCAGTGCCCTGCTCCCACATAACCACTTTCTGCATCATTACTTCACGACGCAGTGGAAAAGAAACCGCAACTGGCCATAGAAATGCTGTTATATTAAATTATGAAATTATTTTGGGTTCTCTGAGGCTTGCGAGTATTTTTTTTTCTAGGGTTCATAGGTCCCGCACCTTCATTTAACGCAAAATAAAGAGTGATCACGCCGCAAGGATGACTGAAAACACACCTTCAAACCGGACACTGGCATCTGGTTAACCTGACTGCATTTCCTCTCTCTCTCTCTCTCCCTGTCTCTCTAACGAGTCGCAACATTTGTGTGGCAGTTCTTCATCAATAAAACACAGTGCGAAAGGAAGGTCCGCAAGTTCTGCTGCTGTCGACGTTGTCAAGGGAGAGGTTTTGTACTTAATAGTGGTGACTTTTGATAAGATGACGACGTTTGCTATAGAGTTGTTTGGAAGGACGGTGCCGTCAGTGTATATGTGTGTGTAGTATCGGTACTTCCCACGAAAAAGAAGTGAGGCAAGCTGCTTAAGAGCCGATGATGACATATTTATTTATTTATTTATTTATTTATTTATTTATTTACCTGAGCTCGAATATTTTGTATCTTACGTAGGCGTCTATTGCTTCCGTGCTGGCAAGACGTACCACAGAAAGCCCGGAAAAAGCACCCTAAATGTAATTGCATCACACGGTTCAAGACATTCCTTAGCTGTTTAAGCGACAGATGCCTTTAAACCCCTTTTGAATGCGATTAGCCTTCTTTGCCTACTTCAGGCGTTTTGAGCCTATCTATCTATCTATCTATCTATCTATCTATCTATCTATCTATCTATCTATCTATCTATCTATCTATCTATCTATCTATCTATCTATCTATCTATCTATCTATCTATCTATCAAGTTGCCTTGCAACTAGGGCGACTTGGTCGTGGTCGTAGTGCAGTCGTGGTCATTCCTTCGTCGCGCCTACTAGGCCTACCAAATCGCCTAATTTGTCTAATAGCTTGGGCCACTAGGTGTGCTCGTGATCGTGATGCCGTCGTAGTCGTTACATTGCCGTCATTCCACGCATGTCACCCGGCTCTCGTCATGCCGTCGTCTTCCCGCCATCGCAGTCATGCAGTCGTCATGCATTCGTTGTCACACAGCGGTTGTGGTCGTTTTGCCGTCGTCACTCCAGCTTCGCCATTCGGCTCTCGTCATGCCATCGTTGTCACGCCAGCGCTGTCACTGCGTCGTCGTCATGTATTCGTTGTAATACCATTGTCGTTTTACCGTCGTCGTATTACTGTCGTGGTCGTTCCAGAATCGTCTTATATATTATCCGACTCTCGCCATGATGTCGTCGTCACGCCATCATCATCACACAGTCGTCGTCGCAATGCTCATGGTCAGAATGCCGTTGCGGTATTTCTGTTGTCGTCATTCTAGCTTCGTCCTTTGACTTTCTTCATGCCGCCGTCGTCACGCCGTGTACGCTCACACAGTGGCCTAAGTTGTCTAATAGCTTGGGGTACTAGACATGTGCCAATGGCGGTGATGACGTCGTAGTCGTTGCATTAGCACAATTCTAGCTTTGTCATAAGGACCTCGTCGTGCCATCGTAGCCACGAATTTGTTATGATACCGTCGTCGTGATGGCGTCTTGGTCGTTCCATCGTCCTCGCTCTATAACTTCATTATCAGACTCCTGGCATGCCGTCGGCGTTACTCCTCCGTCGTCACAAAGTCCTCGTCATACCGTTATTTTGATGCTGTCGTCGTCACACTGCTGTTCCACCAACTTCATCAATTCAGAAATGTAAACCTACTATCGCTACTACGCACTCGTACCGCAACTTAAGGCTCACTATAGAGACACACTGACTCCCTGTTACGTTTCGCCTACGACGCGCGGTATAGCCGGCGCGGATGCAACGGACGCGGGGGCTTCGTTCAAAGCGGCAGACATTTTGGCCCGTTCGGCGCCGCCGCTACGCCTCCCCGCCAAGCGCGTCCAGGCATGTTCCAATGCCACGTGTCTTCATGTGCGTGTGTGAGTGTATGTGCATATTGGTTCCCACGCTTGTCGAAGCGCGGCAGCCGGGGAGAGGAGCTCCCCCCAACTGTGAAGCGAAGGGGTCTGACCGGCGCCGACACGACGTATGAGCCACCTTCTCTTCCCATTGTGCCCGAACGGCGCCGGCACGACGGCTGCGCCACCTTATCCCATTGTGCCCGAGCGGCACAGTCACGTGCTCGTCTATAGAGGGGTTCCTTCTTGCCCTCAACTGCGAGAGTATAAAAGCAGCTGCCCCCGGACGCCAAAGGGGGCTCCGATTTCTTCTGTTGAGTAACGTGCACTCCCGTCTCTCTACTTCGGTCAACCTGACCGCCAACTCTTTGCGATGTTAGAATAAACAAGTTGTTTTGTTGTTACCAGTCGACTCATGCTTTGCTGGGACCTTCGGATGCTTCCAGTTGTGCCCCAGGCCGCCAGGCCAACGCTACCCTTGGGGCTTGCGACCCAGGTGCAACAACGGGCGTCAGCGCCGAGTTCCCAACAACTCGTGCCAGCGGTGCGATTACAACATCCCCCAGGACGAAATCACACGAATAGCAAGCGTCCGTCCGTTCTACCATTTCATCCATTGGTATTCTAGTTTTTGATCTGCGTAATGTCGTCTACACAACTGTCTTCATTACAGTCTCCATATCATATTCAAACAAACACAAGTTGAGACCCTATGAAGTGTTTTCTTCGCGTTCTTCGTGTAATATGGTTGCCCAGACACTAGATACCTAGGAGGCACACAAGTTTTATACTAGGAATACAAAACATAGGTGCTGCTATCCGTAAGCTAAGTGCACTCAGAAGAATAGAGTGCGACGCCCTTTTATAGCACATCCTCCGAAGCCGAAGAACTAAAATGCAAGAAAATCAAAACGAAACCAAAACAAAAGGCCGAGCGACAGAGACTCTCTCGAAAAGCTCTCCGCGGACTCGGACATGATGCCTGCAGCTTAGCGCCGTCGCGTGCTGCGTGACAACCACGACAAAATGCTTTACTCTCAATGCACAACAAACCGGACAGTGAGAGGACGCACGGAATGTGGCCGTCCGATGTCCTTCTCGCTAGAGGTGAACTCTCTCCGCTCCGTCCTTCGCCACTGCTTCATTCCCGAGCAACCTGTCAAAAAAAGACAAAGCAAACGTCGAACACCCTGCCTCTTCTTTCCTTCTAACTTCAATGTCAGCTCGTAACAGCTTAAAAGAAGAGCGCCATCCGAACAGAAAAAAGAAATGCGAAGCTTAACTAAAGCAAGAGCCATTCCCGACAGGTTTCCTTCCGTCGAGCCGACGGCAACAGCGGTGCCAGCCGCACGCCGGCCGTCGCTTTGTGTATATACAGAGCGAAGCCGACACGCGGACGCACGACGTTGCAGCGGGGGGTGCTTGCGGGTGCTCGACGAAGCACAAGATGTCGCCGCCGAGGACGCGTCGCGCGCCTTAACGAAGAGTTTCAAAAGCATGCGCGGCCGCCGTCGTTGGCCAGTTACGGGAGGCGATGCGCTGGGGGGAAGAGACGAGCCGACGGGGTACGCGCGTGGCTCGGCGTGCTTGCAAAGCTGCCGGCTGAGCAAGACGGATGAAGAGGTCAGGGGCCAGGCCGATCTGGACTTCACGAAGCGATTCCGCTGCCACGGCGCGTGTGTCGCTGCAGCGCGCGCGCGTGGCTGTATATTTGGCATGTATACGTCATGGCTGCGCAGCCGCGCGCGCGAGTACGTTGTTGTTGGCGCAGAGCGAGATGCAAAGCGAACTCTATGGCCGGGAGAACGGAACGGCACCATCGCATTTTAGACGCAGCCACAAGGTTATCTGTCAAATAGTGGGCGCACTAAAAGCTTCACTCGGTAAAGACGACAATACTTTCTTTTTTTTTCTTCTTATTTTTTGTGTAGCCCTTTCTATTCTCGAACTACTCACGAGTGAGCACCAGCCGACTCGTCCAGCAGTATTCCACCTTAAGTTATCGTAGCCACCATGTAGCTCCCTTATTTGCTTAACTCAACGATATTTCGTGGTGCCCGTATCCGCATGTACCATCATCGTTGGTTTGTGTTTATTGTTCTCCTTAGCGAATAGAACTCGAAATAAGACCCTGTCCAGACTCGGTGCTCTGTCGCGGAACAACAACATGCGTGCCATCGCGCCATCATCCTACCGGCATCGTCATGCGACTACCAGGACCATTGTCACCGTAGTAGTCGTTGTCCTCGTTGTTGTCAAGTTAATTGTTGTTTTGGGGTCCCTTGAGGCTTTCTTCGAGTGGCGATCTACACGCACCTTTTTTTTTCCCTTTTACTACGATTAGCGTTGAGAACTTCATTCCCTTTTAGACGACTTTCTACCTACCTTTCGATCGGGCTGGGTCTCTAACCGTTTTCCCGCCAAGTTGGGCCACTGCATAGTCCATGGTCTAATGGGTAGAGCATTAGGCTGTTGTCCTGAGGGAAACAGGTTCGGAACCAACCGTCGGACTAACCTGGGTCACAAGGTAGGCACACTGCATGTACCACTCTTGAATGAGCCTCTTTGGGTCACTGCGTAGTCCATGGTCTAATGGGTAGAGCATTAGGCTGTTGTCCTGGGGGAAACCGGTTCAGAACCAACCGTCTGGCTAACCTGGGTCACAGCGTAGGCACGCGGGGTATGTACAGCTCTTGAATGAACCTCTTTGAGGTCAACTTGGATCTCTTGTGCCTGGCGGAATCTGCGTTGCTGGGCAGAATCAAGCCCGCGTGATATATTGTTCAGACAATCTTCTTTAAATATATATTCACATACGCACCACGCACGGACTTCGCAGCGGCGGCGCTAGGTGGCGCATCCTGTCCAGACAAAAATGGGAGAAAGGAGCCTGGCTTCACATACACGAAGCGTCTGCGCGGTGGCAATAGCGAATGTCGCTACATTGCTTAAATGCTGATCGCATTATCGTCGGCATTCATCATGACAGTGGTTATGCTGGATGTTTTATTCTTTAAAGCTGATTCTAGGGCACGGAGCAAGAAAGATTTAGGAGTGGAAACTCCGCTGTTTGGGGCGACCAGAAAAGGTCACAAGTCCGCGGATCCGTTATCGTGCTGGCGGCGCCTGGCGGCCTGGAAAGAAATTACCGCCGTTGAGAGCGCGCCGGAGCCGCCTGCCCGGGCGCTGCATTTGTTTTTTTTTTCGCTGCGGCTTCTACGACGCGCCGCATGGCGCCGCCACTGTATGCGGCCCCGTCGGCGCATACAACAATTGCGACCTTATCTAGTCGCCCGCGCTCGCTCGCGCTGACGGGAGTTTCACCTCCTAAATGTCTTACTCCGTGTTCTAGGGCTAGTTGGTACGGTTTACTCATAATCGCAAAGCCTTTAGCACAATTCAAAAAAGACAGGGACGTTACAGAGACACACGATAGCGCTGTCCTCTGTCACGCCCCTGTCTTTCTTCAATTGCGCTAAAGGCTTTGCCATTATGACTTTTATTCTTTGTTTTCTCTTTCCCTTTGTGGGGGCGGGCAATGCGGAAAGGGACACCGAAGCGAGGAATTTATTGGGCTCTGAAACCGTCCCAAGAACATTTCGTCCCGTTGTATACTTTCTGCAAGTGGTGGCGCTGCGCGGAGCCGTTTGCAGATCACATTAGTTCAGTGTTCGAGATGGATAAAAGCCATCACGAATTTGTGAACAATGTGCTCTTAGCAGAAACCCGTCTTCGCTGCTTCACACGGGCATCCCAGTGCACCCTGTTCGTGCTGTGACACCCTGTGACAAAATACACTACACAACCTGTAAAACTGTTCACCTGTTCACAGCGTATAACAGCGCCCGTGCTGCCAAGTATAATGAATAATCACCAATGCACAGGAGCTGATGCAGAAACTTCACAGCGACCGTTAGCGAAGCTATCCAAAATGAAGCAATAAAGCAATAAAACGGTGGAGAATGACCGACAGAAGTGCTGCAAAATGGTTAAATCTAAAAGACGTTCCGGCTTCCCTACGGAAGCCTTGTTCACAATGGGATCACACACTACGCAACATTCCTTGCGGCCTCTTATTTCTCACAATGGGATCACACGCTACGCAACATTCCTTGTGGCCTCTTATTTCTTTTGTCACGAAGGCGTGCTGGTGATAGATCTATGGTTTTAGGCGACATGCTCCTGCCACAAAGGTAAGAGGAATTACCCCTAATATAGGGCTGAATTACTTCGTTGCATGCTTTAGTACGACCAAAGCAAGATTAAAACATTTAAGAAGGACAAAACTAGAAAACGAAATGCTGAAGTTAGGATAAACTTAACTAAATAATGCAAGCACAGGAAGTGCCGTTGAGAGGACGCGGTAGCTTACAGGAGTAAAGGCTAGGAACTGTATATAGCTACTGGAGTATCGCTTAAGCATGAACACGCCATTCCATATCACGTGTAAACTGCACTTCTGAGACTTCCGCTTCAAGAAACGCGAGAAAAAATAAAAAGGCTTAGATATGTTGGGTGTCTTTAGCCCTTACGTTGACAGTGCAGCCATTAATGGGACAACGGTACTGCAATATGGTGACGAAGACAACAGGGGCAACGAGGATGGTTGTTTCGGTAGGATGATGATGACGTCACTGGCGGCAACGTGATGGCGAGTACAATAACGACGACATAATGGCGACGATGATGACGCATCTATATCATGAAGACAGTGGTTCTTAGACTGACATTCAAGACAGCAAAGAGCTGAACGTGCAACTAAGTGGCTAGCAAGCCGAACAGCGCATTCTGCTTAACTCAGCTAAGCCGCCTAGTGAGCTTACATGGAAACTTTTCGAAGGCCAACACACATTTGCACCAATTACAAGTTACTTTTCTTTTACTATCATAGGAAAAGAAATAAAACAATCATTCCAGGAGATAGAATAGCGTTAAGTCACCTCGAGAAAAGTTTACAAGGCAATCTCTGGCACTGATTAAAGATCTAATGAGCAAGGGATTTAACTTAAAATTCCAATGAATCCCATCCCACGTATAGGAATTGAAGGAAACGAAAAAGCAGACGCTCTAGTACGCCTAGCGCTGAGATGTGTCCCAAAAGTGAGAGCGCCAAGCATTTTTCAGAACTCTAAGGATGCAATCCAGAATTACTTTAGGGGGATCCACAATACTCCACATCAAGCCTGTGTGATCTGTGGACTTACTCGCGAGGAAGCGACGCTATTGTACCGCAATAGAACCGACTCCGCGTAAAACCCGGCTTGGTTTTTCCAAGACTGGACGTTGAGCTTCCCCACTCTGTACCTTCTGTGGTGATGTCGGCGACACTGGACATTTCATTTTGGTATGCCCACACTCCGACACAGAAAGAAAAGCGATGGTCGACAGCCTGCAAAAGAGTGCTCTTATGCACAGGACCTTTGAAGGCGTGATTTCCCCCGGAGGGCCCACGGCAATCAGGAAGAGTGTGCAACGACTGCTGATTGCATTCCTGCGAGACACGGGGCTCATCGACACCGGGTGACGCACCCTTAATCTCAACTCACAAAAGGCTCAGGCTGAACAACTGCCGGCTATGTATGCCAGGCTAACCCCACCTGCTGCAACGTCACCACCACCACCAATTGCTTTAAGTAGACACATTGAGCGTTAATTAAGGTTACAAAAGAATGCTTTAAAGTTTAATAAATCAAACTTAAGCAATTAATTGCGACTATAGTAATCGTCTGGCCAATTCAGTGTCTCGAAAATGCCATCTTGTTTTCTTTTTGGAATTATCTATACAATATATTTTCTCCGTGTCTCTTCTAGCCTGCCCAGGAGAAGGATCTAAGAGGTGCTCGAGCATGGCAAAGATGTTTCGCGCAGTAAAATATCTCTACTTTCATTTTAAAAGGATCGTCCATAACATAAATCTGCATGTGAAGCAGACGGTACCTGGTTAATCGCGCACAATTTTGGAACTATTGCATACCTCTCTTGAAATAATCCACTCGATCGCCACGATGACGCTTATGACGATTTCTACAGATTGAATCACGACTTCTTACTGCTTTCTAGAAGAGAATGGACGCTCGCTTTTCATTGAAATGAAGTAAGAGCACTGAGAAAAGCAAGAACACCTACGTCAAAGCAGCCTATCTCATGATTTTGTTCTTTTTTTGGACTCCGACATCAGCTAGCCATCATAAACGCCCTTGTTCAGGACACTTATTTGTTTTGTTAATTGATTTGTTAATTAGGCTCTAATGCCATGCTCAGTCGATAAACCAGCCTAAATTTCAACTACACTTACCATTAAATCATCTACACCTAAATCATCGAGTATGAACAACACCGAGCGGTACAACAACTTACATGTATGGTCGTCACTGTATACGGCAATGCCATCGTGGCGATCGAGGAGACGTTCCTAGGTGTTGTAAATATGTATTCTGATACTGCTTGTCTACCGAACGAGGTTGTAATCTTTCCTGGGGAGCCAATTTGTTTAAAAAGCTTTTCCCAATTCTGTACCAAGTCATCTGTTGCGCCTGTCGTCGTAGCCATTGTCAACTACGTCACTCTAACGCGTGATTTGCGAATACTAGGTTTTATCATAGCATTCCGCGCTTCTGTCAATGCGAACGGGCCCTCTTTCAATAGCACGACACTAACATTTTATAACTTGACATGGCGTCCAGCCATTGTACAAGGTTTTTGGACAGCTACTGTGTGGCGAACAGTTGTCGAATGGCCGGTATGATTTTTCTCAACTACACTGCGCTGCAAACACTGCGTCAATTAGTGGTTCCGACAGCACACAAGAGAATGCCTATATCGGGTTATTAAACTTCTCCGTGGGCTCGCCTTCTACAGCTGCGTGCGAAGGCACCGTGGCTCCAGACTTGCCGGCATCCTCATAACTTCGCTTTCGTGAAGCTTTGTCCAGTTGCCGAGGGACTTCGAACTGTCGACTTCTCGCCTACCTTCGTTCTGTCGTCCGTGAGCTCTCGCGCGACTGAGTTGCGGGGAGGGGGCACTGTCAAATGGTGGGGTTTGTGGATCGAACGCGCCACAAACCCGAAAGTACGGAAGTACTTACTTTCGTATAAACATTGAGCAGTCATGGCGAGTATATCCGTTCATAGTGCTGTGACTATAAGTGCTGCCACATAGTCGACCTCTTCAATTAATTACCTTCTCCATTTATCAGAATATTGCTCACACTTCTAAGGGATAAATTGTTGGAATTCCACTTACCGCTTATCTATTTGTCTATTCTAAGATGGCAAAGTTTCTTTTGCGTGCGTGCGTGCGTGCGTGTGCGTGTGTGTGTGTGCGTGTGTGTGTGTGTGTGTGTGTGTGTGTGTGTGTGTGTGTGTGTGTGTGTGTGTGTGTGTGTGTGTGTGTGTGTGTGTGTGTGTGTGTGTGTGTGTGTGTGTGTGTGTGTGTGTGTGTGTGTGTGTGTGTGTGTGTGTGTGTGTGTGTGTGTGTGTGTGTGTGTGTGTGTGTGTGTGTGTGTGTGTGTGTGTGTGTGTGTGTGTGTGTTATATTTCCCCGTGAATCAGGCAAATAAAGCTTTTTTATTTAATGTTGATAACGCATAATCGTATACCTTTCGTCGATAGGACTCGCCATGGAGAGTTGATGGGATTCTGATGTATGGTAATTAGAGTATTTCAGCGCGGCGTAACCTTTACCGATGCCATTGACAACGAATCCACAGTCAAGTGGTGGCAACTGCGGTATAACAATAAAGCGGCGCTAAAATAACCTAATGAGTCAGCGTAGCCTTCGAAGTGGGAATAATTATATGCGCGAGTCCCAAAGTCTGAGAAATTATTTTGCTTCGTGACTGGCGAATGGCGTCGGCAGCAGCAGCAGCAGCAGCAGCAGAAGAGCGACCATTGCACGGGAGTCACACTCTAGTGAGGAGGCGGCCCGCTACAAGACCATTGCACGGCGGTCACGGGACGATCGTTCAAACCGGCGCGCTGCGACATTTTTCGGCACGCATCCAGGAGAATGGAAAACGGCACCGGCACTTCTTTCTCTGTCAAGCCAAAGTCGTCCCTTTCGGACGCGGCCAGCAATGCGCCAGGCAAGGTGCCTGCTTTGCCTGTTTTCGTTCTACGATGCTTAAGACCTTAAGAAGGGGGTGGGTGGGGGAGAGGGGAGGGAAGGCGTGGGGGTGTATAAGGCGAGAGAAGGAAAGTGAGAGCGAGTAAAGGGACGCGCGGAAGACAGGTCTTTTGTCGGTCTCGAGAATGCACCACCACCACCACCACAACTGTCGGAGACCACGACCGTTGCGACATCGGCGCGCCGCGAGCAACGATGTCGCCGTCACAGCTCCGCGAAACAAGAGACCGATGCCGCCAACTCGGCGGGGAGCCTGCACACGGCGTCTCTCTCGGCTAGCAGCCATGCGGCGCATGCCGCTCTGCGTGGCCCAACGGCCGAAGGTATACAAGGAGTCCGTCCACTCCCACCTTCCCCCCCCCCAGCTCCACAACCTTGCCTCCTTTCCCCCACTCTTTGCCAGCGCGATGTCATTGTCGTGCGGCACGCGCTCGCTTTGACTCGGACGCGTAAAGGCGTGTCGCAGTAGGCGTACGGCTAAATGAGGTGTCCCACTCGTCCCCTACTTCTTTCCGTCTTCTCTTATACACTCGCAAAGCCGTACGAAGGTGAAGCGCTACTTTCTTGTTTTTATTTCTTTCGCGCCTCGCTTGCCGGCCTCCTGTCGCCGTTCTACTGGGCGGCGCATTCCGGTTGGCGAAGAAAGCGACACTTATACAAGTGGTGTGTCGAGTACCACAATATTCTTACGTTTCATTTGCGACTTCTTGTCGCCCCTGTTGGCAGCTGAAGATAACCTGGGAATATTTTTTTTTTGGCGCCTGTAGGGTACCCCTTAATTTTTGTGTCAAGGTCATAGCTATTGATGTACACATAATGAGATGCTTTCTCAGAGAGAGAGAGAGAGAGAGAGAAGGAAGGCAGGTATATTAACCAGTCAAGAGTCCGGTTGGCTACCCTGCGATGGGGAAAAGGAGCAGATGAATAAAAAGGAGGGAAAGAAAGAGAAAGATTGGGTAGAGAGAGGGTAGGCCACGCGGAAAAAAATTCATTACCCTCTTTGTTGTTATTATGCAGGCGACACTGCGTAATATACTGTACTTAGAAGATTTGAGGCCTGCCGTCCGCACCGTTTGAAACCACCTATGGCCGAATGTTCCTCTAATTGAACCAGATCAAGGGACAACACATTCGCATATCACGGTTGCAAAAGCAGAAGGCAAGAAAAAGCATCCTGCGATTCCTGAAGGCAACAGTGCTAGGCAACCATCTGTGACAGTGCTGAGAATTTTTGTTACAGTTAGCGACTCCAGTGCACATAAACTGTTGACTTTCTATTGTTCTCTTTCCGTCCCCTTACACCGGTGCAGGGTAGCCAACCGGGCTCAGTTCCGGTTAACTTCCATGTTTTTCTGTTCACTCTCCATTTATCCTTTTCTCTCTGCCTCACCGGAGTTGAGTTGACGCCGTTTCTGCTGAAACTCAACTCTTCTGCTGAAAATAGGCGGCCCCGAGACCTTGAAGAGTGACAAGTCACAGCCGTGACAAGTCACAGCCGGAAAGCATCCATTCTTTTGGGAGTGAGGGGGGAGGGGAGAGGGGGCTGCGGTCCGACCATCTTTCCGATCGCCATATATACAGGCTGTTCCAACTTTCATTCACCAAAATTTAAAAATAGGCACATGCCACGTAGCTGAACCGAACCAAGGTATATTGCCGTCGCCTATATAGAGATACTAAGAGTATCTTTCATGCGTTCCACCTAAATACATGATTAGCCTTAAAATTAATGAACTTCTCAAATATCATAATTTGATTAAAAGTGTCAATGAGAAAATTCTAGAGCAACATGAAAAAAATATCATCAGCCTTTCCACTCTGTGAAGAAGGACGAGCAGCAAAGCTTTGGCGCTTTACCTCAATCGACGCATCTGTGTGTGCGTATATATATATATATATATATATATATATATATATATATATATATATATATATATATATATATATATATATATATATATATATATATATATATATATATACATATATATTATTGAAGGACCCAGAGAACGAATACATCTTATGACTGTGGAGTGATTTACTCTTATTATATTAAGTAGTAGTGACGTGTGCAAGTACCGCCGCATGGCAAACGGGAATTCCAAAATATTTACAACATCACTGTGGACTATGTAATCATTAATTAAAAGTATATGAAACTCGGCGTAATGTTAGAGTCGTCTAAGCGGCTAATTGGCATATAATTTGTTTTGGGATAGTTTTCATAACACAATATTTACAGCCATTTTCTGTAACCATACTCCCTCCGTAGACGGCTATGCATTGACAGCAGACGGGAATTCTGTAACGTTTACAACTTCACTGTGAACTAACTAATCACGACAAGTATATGAAACTCGGTGTAACGATCGAGTCGTTTTACTGGCCAATTTCAGGATAACCTTTTCCACGATACCTACATTAGATCAAAAACTACAGAGCATTCGCGAGAAACTGGGGAAGAAAATGTTTTCGTGTCGGCGCGTCGCGTAGATGGACGGATATCGACCACCGCCTGAGGGTAGCCATGTGCAGCTTCGCTGTAAAACTCCCGATACAGCTTTCTGTTGCTCCATACGTGCTTCATAAAAGTCTCTTTCCCAGCGTGAAAGAAGCCCGCGAATACATGCAAAGCGCCTCGAGCGCCCAGTCGCACGGCAATTTTGCGTGTATTCGCAGGCTTCTTTCACACTCGAAGAAACACTTTTATGTGGCACGTATTGAGGAGCAGAAAGCTGCATCGGGAGTTTTTCATGTTGCTCTACGATTTTCTCATCGACACTTTTCATCTAATTATGATATTTGAGAAGTTGATTAGATAATTAAGAATAATCATGTAGTTACGCAGAATGCAAAACATACTATGAGTATATCTCCAAACGACGGCAAACAACACTACCTTGGTTCTGTCCAACTCTCATAGTAGGAACACAGTTTACTTTCACAGCCTGAGTCCTCTCGAACCACCAAGGGACTGGAGTCACTCGGATGAGCCATGCGACAAACGGATCCAGTTAAACACATTGGGAACATATATGTGTTTTGTGCGTGTTAAAAATACACTTAACTGAAAAAAAGCCATGTAACGCTTTCTGAAAGTTTTAATACACATAGATACAATCAAGAAATATGTTCTTCAGGAAAATTCATGTGAGAAGATAAGACATAACGTGCATAAAAATTCCACTATAACAATTTCTGAACACATCTTATGACCATAATTATTCGCCTTAAAGTAATGTGACTCCGGACCGCAATAGTTTAATTACTTGTCAAAGCATGCCTTATGCCATTGGCTTCATTTATTTCCCGGCAGCAAAATAAAGGATTATATGGTAATAAATTATCAGGAGTACAGATAAACAACCATATGAACAAATAAATAATAAATAAATAATAAGACACAGCGACCCTCCAAAAGCGCGAAAGGACACGAAAGCAAGTAGGAACAGCTTGCATTGAGTTATTGAGCAGCTAATACAGCATGTGAGGAATAAAAATTAATAAGAAAAATGCATAGCATAGTCTATAAAGAGATTTATAAATAGCGCAACCTAGCGTCTTTGCGTACCCAAAAGGCCTCACCCTGCTTGCGCTGTTATGTACCCCATTTTACTTCCTCTGTATAACATTTTGCGTTGTTTTCTAAGCCAGGCGGTTTGCTGGAAGCTTGCCTCACTTCCCTGAGGCTTCCCTCACTGCCTCCTCGTCTCGTATAAGCGCATGATAATTTTTGCCAAATAAGTACGCCCCGTATGCCTTACTGCACAAGGAGCCCTCTGTAAAACTGGTGCCCTGTTACAGAAAGGATCAGAGATATATGCGATAGCTCCCAACTTCTTTCTTTTATCAAGACTTATCGCCACGCAACGTTCACGAAGACGCAGCCCTCCATTCAAACGAGAGCGAACAATTTTCCGAATCAGTCGGTGGTTCAAGCTTGCAATCCGAGATGCCTGGTCCCTTCGCATGCGCAGTCTCCCCGCGCGCCTATAGTGTTATGTCTCCACTGGTGCTAGACGGGTTCTGGCGAAGTTCCCATAAGCGACGCGCCTACCGTTGGCTTTGTCGTTGGTGCTCACGCTGTGTTTGTAGCCGGCGCACATTGCGACGTCCGCAGCCGCGGTAGAGTCGAGCTCGACGCATGTATTTTATTTATTTCTCGTCCTCGTCGTCGTGATGTTCCGTATAAAGTCCAAAAAAGCACATTAATGAGCGACCCATACATCGGGGATGCGAGAAAGAGCACGTAACAGTGAGCCGGAAAGGTTGGCGGCTTGACAGGAATTATCTTCCCACGTGCTCAATATTCGGGTTAGTTGGAGATCACGGGATCAAACTCGCGCTTGGGAAGGATAGCGCGCGTCTTCTCTAACGTGGCACGCGTTCCATATCTAATTATTGGTAATCATAAGTAGGTGCAGTGATAAAGGGCGAGCAGAGATGGCTGCTAACTTCATGCACGCTGTCTTCCTACCCGGGCTGTCTTTCCCCAGCCCTAGCGTTGGAGATTGCGCAGTCTAGGAGAGAGTGGTGGTAAATGGAGATATCGTTGACAGGGACCCTCTTGTAGTCAACACAAAAATGGGCAGATGATGGCGATGAATCTAACATTTCGGAGTCGCGGTGGATCGCGCGGCTGTACGAACAAGTTCGCCCCCACTGCCGACGTTCTTCGTAATGCAAACGTTGTGACAACGAGTGCTCGTGGTCATCCAAGGAGATATTTACAGGTTTACATGGTCCGTGCTTGTTGTTTTAATTAGTAAGTGAATCTTCACTACGATTTGTATGGCTGATATAAGCAACGTACAGACTCGTGTAAGGGACGCACATTTTAGTCGGGATTTTGACAAGCCTTGCATGGGGCCTGACAATTAGACCTAATTTTTCCAAATATGTCTATGAAATCCGCCTAAATCACCGCGATCGCCTCCTGTCGCCATCTAGCAACGACTCGCAAAACTACACTGCACGCGAAAATTCGCTGTTCAGCGTGACCGGAACCAGCGCACATAACGCGATTGCTTCTGGGTTGGACTCTTTTTTTTTTTTAAATATTGGCTGTCAACTTGGGAGTGTGGCCCTTACCCGGATTTATGCGGGAAGAATTGTCTGTCGTGTAATTGTTGTATACTTCGCTATCACTAATACTGCTTCGCCTTTCCAGCGAAACTGCAGACCCCTCTCCCTTTCTTCTTTCTGTGTGTCCGAGATAAGCACTTCTGCGCATGCCTGCTGCTGAATGTGATTTCGAGTGAATCCGGCTTGGGGCCTCTATTTTTTATTATTAAATGTATTTAAGGAGAGCTCGATGCGTTTGTGTGACGCCGGCTATTCCTCTTCTCTTACATGATAGTCATCCTCCGAAAGTTGTGAACAATCGCAAACATACGATCGAACGTACATTCACGTGTACTAAGTCTTTGTACTGCCGTATAAATAAACGTTCGCGCAACAGAAGAGTCCACATAGCATAAATAATCACAAAACCGAAGTGTTCACCCGCAACACACGAGTTTACACAGCATAAATGTTCACAATACCAAGATGTTCACACAGATGTTGGGCACTTGTGAATTATGTCCCTCTTTAATGCTGCACCCTAAATACAAAAAATACAATTGCTACATGAACACGAAGACACAATGGACATGTAAATAATGATGTCTGTTAACAATAACAATGCGAGCAATATCTGTTGTATGACTTAGTATTTTTGGGATATTTTTGATTCCTCCAAAAAATTGTACTAAGGCGCGCGCAGCGGTGTCTTGAAGTTGTTCTATATATATACATATATATATATATATATATATATATATATGACCTCTGCATGCAAGTGGCGATGTTTCCACCCATATTAAATGTTGTAACTTGATAGATAGCATTGCCTACCTGAAGGAGAAGCAGTACTGAGACACATATCATTCACGTGCAAAATTTCACACGCCATTGATAAAATACTCTACCAAAGGGGTCACTGAAATCTGCAGGTTTTTTTCATGACCAAAAAAGCGAGCAAAGCAATTTGAAGCGAGGTGAACATAGATCAACATATTCATTCTCTAGGCGTAGGCTATCCATACCATTATAAATAATTGTTGGTTGGCTACCTCTTCTCGCGTAAAAATACAATAAACTTTGGCCTGTGTATATATTTAAATATATCGTGCTTGAACACGGTGTTCAAAGTGAATATATATATATATATATATATATATATATATATATATATATATATATATATATATATATATATATATATATATATATATATATATATATATATGTGTGTGTGTGTGTGTGTGTGTGTGTGTGTGTGTGTGTGTGTGTGTGTGTGTGTGTGTGTGTGTGTGTGTGTGCGTGCGTGTGTGTGTGTGTGTGTGTGTGTGTGTGTGTGTGTGTGTGTGTGTGTGTGTGTGTGTGTGTGTTGAAGTTAAATAACACGAATGAGTTACTCGCCGCTGGTGTTTCTAGTGCGCTTGTCCTCTTAATGTCAGGATTTGCAGAAATAAAGCAAAAGTACGAATTAAAAGCTGTGCACGTCCGCACCGCCAATTACGCAGCACTCTTTTAGCCACAATAAAATTCTAAGGGAACAGGTAGAGGCAACTGAAAATAAACCTCGAATGATGTGGTAACAGAACTCTGGTAATGACACTTTAGGTGAAGGGAGTCTCTGCCCCCCCCCCCCCGTAAAACTTAGGAGGGGGCTCGGGCCCCGGAGCCCCCCTGTCGTCGGCGCCTACGGCAAGAAGGACAGAATTCTCGTTTTCGAAACACCGTCTCAACCCCAAAACAATATATTAAGTGCGAAATCTGGCTTGCTCGAACGTTTATTTACCCGAATAATCACCATTTTTAACATCATATTGATAAATGTTTCCCACGCAGGTCCAAGTTTGTATCCAAGCTCGAAAGACTTGACACCTGCACCATGCAGCTGTCCCCGCTTAGCTAGGCCGGCACTGCGTACATCAGAATTACGGTGTCTTGAACAGTGGAGTGGTATGCCGTACATCTCACATGTCCTGTTTCATAGCAACGCTTCGCTGGAGTTGAAGCTGGAAGGTGTCGCCTACGATCGGGCCGGAGCAAATGCATTACGCATCGAAGCAAAGGGTCCCACGAGCAAGTACGTGTGCGTTCGAAGGATTACGGTCCTGGTTTACTGATGCAAGCTGTAGGTTACACGGCCATGCCATATTAATGTGAAACAATATGTAGAATGCCTTGTGCGTTTCCGCTGCGAATGCGTCCAGAGGCAATGCAGAACATGCGGGCTGCTTTTATGTTTTGGGTGCAAGACAATTAGTATAGCCTGTACTCTTACAAAGAAGCGAAACCCTATAGCGCACGGATTGAGCAGTCGTAAACCGGCGACAGATGTTTTCTTTCTTTTTACCTCTAAATTTATTTTGCGAACTTAGGCGCTCTGCTATGATGCGTCGGTGTTGTTGAATTTACAGTTGTATTCTCCGCGGTCATATAAGCACATTTTAACGGAAAGCAGCCCTGTGAGCCGATCGAGCGCCGCAAGCCGCAAAAGGAAGTGAACTCGTTCCGCGCCGATTGGCTTCAATGCTGAGTTTGGTCCATTAGCTCCACGCTTCCCGTAAGAATGAAACCAAGTATGTTCGCCGCCACTGAACCCTAGACACTGAAAAAAAAAACAGAAAGGAAATACGCGTGCATGTTACCTGCACAGGAGAAGAAAGAGGAAACATAACCTGTGTCCTAAAAAAAAAAAAGAAGTCGCTGAACATAGCACCCCGTTTCATACAAGAGGGGAAAAAAAAGCAGCACAGTATATATGCACCAACTCTGAGACACAGTATGCAGGCTCTAGCACGTGACGTAGGAAGATGAGGAGAGGAGAAGGGGAGGAGGGATGAATACATATGCGTGTACACCGATGTCGCGGAAACACGGATAACGCGACTCGCTTAGTCAAAGGGGCCGCAGAGAGAGAGAGAGAGAGAGAACGAGAAGCAAGGAAAGCAGCAAGTCATGGTGGGGGGAACAGAGAGAGCCTCTGACTGCGCGGATGCCCTTGGGTCGTTTGCATGTCATTTGCATCCCTGCAAAAGGGAGAATTGCCCCGCGACAGGCTGAAAAAGGCCGCTCGTGGTCTTTTACGCCGAAGAGCGAGAGAGCGAGCCAGGTTTCCCTCGGCGTGCATATACATGTACGTGATATTACAATATTCATGCGACCATCGGAGCGAGTTTCGTCACTGATCTACCGACAGCTATACGTACTCCACGAATGTCGCGAGCAGCAGCAGCAGCAGCGGCGGCAGCAGCCTTTTGTTCTCGCAGACCCGAGGAGCGCTGGTTCTTTCAATATACTTCGCGAGAAAGACATGCCCCAGCAGGCAAATAGAGCGTAGCTCCTGCAGCTTTCGCAAACCTGTCGAAGCGACTCTGGCGGCTACATTCGTTTCGAGCGAGTCTGTGCCTTTGCTGCGGTTACAGAGAAAGATAGGTCGTAAGACATCGGGGGCGCAGATTCATATGCAAAGCGAACATCAAGTCCTGAAATAATGGTTTTCAGTTGAACGTGGGAACCAGGGGAAGAAAAAAGCTTGCAACATGTATAAGCATTGTAAGGTGACTCAACTTGTTAGCTGCAAATCACAGAAAATTCGGTAAATGGATGGCACCTATACGACGTCGATCCCTTCCGTGCTTCACTAACTGACCGGCGAGAAACGTTTCAACGCACCCAATTGCTCTCATTAACTGCTCCGACTTTGCAAAATGAATAGTGGACACAAATCACGTTACTTTTGTTTATTGAAGTGCTCGAAATGGTCCCATGATCAACTTTTCGGCGCAAATTCTCTGTGCACACTCATCGCTCGAATGGCACGTACAATTTTAATCTCAATGTTCTTACGTCCTTTCCACGCCTTCGTCAAAATGGTCTATGTGGAGGGCTCCATAGCAATACTGAGCAACATTTCTGTCTTCTTTCACTCAGGAAAGGAAATAATAACTTCTAAATAGGGAGCTATTCGTGCTCTCTTGTCACGTAGTTGGCCGCACCGACGACACGCTGTCACTGATTACCGGAGTTGACATCCAGGCGCTCGCACCTCAGTTTGCGTGCGATTCGCGCCACACATGTCGTGACTACGGCTGAGAAGTACGGACACACTGCCGATACATGTGCCAGATGCGTGTATTATGGTCGACGCAAAGAAAACATCGGCGAGAAAGAAATTTAGAACTGAGCAAAGAAAAAAAAGGAAGAAAACGAAAGAAAGGATCAATCTTTGAAATTCACGTTGTCTCTCCAAACGCGATCGTCACCGAAGCGAACACGGGATCTTGGCAAACTTTAGGTGCAAGTCGGAGTGTTAAGAGGAGGCGCACAGAAAGAAGGGCATGACGGAGGAGGTGGGGGAGAGGAAGGGGACGGGGGAGGCAGCGCACCCATCGATCAAAGCATCTTTCACCGCGTCGCCTCGCGAGGCGATTCGCCGGAAAGCCGGGCAAACACGATGCAGACTGCTTGGTCGCACCAACGAGCGGCTGCCTGGAGAGAGAAAAAAAAGGAGGCCGCCGCGATTTTCGCTGCCCCGCCGCCGTTGCCATCGGTGCGGGGATGCAAGACGGATGGTTGCGTAACATCTGGAAACTGCCCATGAAGCCCCGCCGATCGGTCATGGCGTCGCAAGTCAGCAAAGCTTGGTGTGTGTGCACTCACGGTTTTCACGTGTGACGCGATGTGTTGCTGCTGAGGCTGCGGCTGCTTGCCGCATGCTCGGCGACCAGCGCACGGGGCCAACACGTCATGAATTTGCGATGTCGCAGGAGTCGGCTTTCTGTCGTTCCTTGGCTCCTTCTTATCCCGATCCCCTCTCCTCCACTGCCTGCCCCAACACCATTGTTGTTCCCGCTGTTACCCGGAGTTCATATGAGTACGAGCGCCGTGGTTACCGTGTTTTCTGCTCTCCAATGCGTAGTTGGATGTATATATGCTGCATTTAGGTTGCAGATGCACTCGTGGCATAGAGTTCAAACGTGAATCAATGTTCGTTGAGAGAGAGGATGCCTATTACTACCGTTGTTTCGGAATGGGAGCTTTGGCGACTTCATGTACGGGTCTCACGCTAAATGAGATGTGCTCAAATTTTGAGCAATCCGGGGCACGTAAAATTTATGAACAGAGCCATCACTGAACGCGGTTTAGTACGCCGGCGAAATGAGGCTCACCGGCTTATGTTCACAAAGCGATAGCTTTTACCATCTGAGATGTATTGGGAGTAAATTGAGATTGTCGCAGTACCTTGTGAAACATGCCGGATTAATAATGATCCCAGTGATGAGGCTCACCGAGATCATAGGGAGCATAAGGATCACAGAGATCCAGAAGCTGCATGCGTGACCTTTGTATGTCCAAATGACTATATATACGAGATCATAGGGAACATAAGAATCACAGAGAACCAGAAGCTGCATGCGTGACCTTTGCATTGTCTCCAGATGACTATATAGAGGATGCGTTACGCTGACCGACGACAAGGAATTATGGGTTATACGCTGTGACATTCGCGACACGTCTTACGAAAGAGGTGGTTGAATGGTTGCAAGAATAGGCGGAGGGGAGAGGCTTGGTGACGGTATCATGAGCGGCGCGACAAATATTCTCCTTGCTCATTCCCCCCCCCCCCCCCCATTGCGGAGTGTATATATTAGCGACATGGCGAAACACGAGGAACGCATCGTGTCGACTCCCATATGTACTTTCCAGGTCAAGAGGAGAACGCCGGCGATAGTACAAACGAGGGGAAGTCGGAAGGAGGCCGTTGCGACAGCCAATCGTTGACGACGCACCCTCGGGTGACGTCAGCGACGCAGTGTGCGCAATCTAGTGGCACCGCTTGGCGGCGGAAGGAAGACCGTGTGTGCACACAGACGTGCGCACACACGCACTCATCCAATGGCGAAATCTGGGACACCATCGAAAGCACAGTTTTGCGTCTCTATGGTTGCCGCACCCCTACACGGCCGATCGGCCTGGAGGAGTATATGAGCTAGACGAGCGTAAATGAAAAGCTGCGCACGGTACATATGAATGCACTGTACATTTGTGCATTGCGCCGAGCCGATCGTTCATCTTGAGCGCTAACCGGAGCTTTTGTGCCTGCCGTGAGCACAAAGCGAGGCATGTCAGTCTGCCGCCTGGCTGACTCCGTCGCATTCGCGTACGCAAGTTCATACGCTCACGCGAGACAAAAGGAAGCAGATCCTGCCTTCGAGGAAAATGACAAAAAATATCGATGACAGTCGTGCTGAGAGTGCGTAGCTGCATATGGGCCAGCATGTCGTGTGTCTATGAGCACTAGCTAGCAGACGCTATAGATCCTGAAATCGATACTGAAAGTTCAACCATCTAATTTCTAGCTTCGTTTTGTACAAGAGACTTTCCCCTCGTATATTCAATGCAAAGCCGTTGGATAGGCCGTCTGCTGCACACATCAGACATGCAAAGCTCGGACAATGAAATGGCAAATACATGTAACATTATTTGTCACGCCCATTTTCAGCGTCATCCCACATTCGGCGTGTCCGCTTAATTACGCCTCGCGACGACCCCACTGCATCCTATCACGGTCGGAGCACGTGTACGTATCGTGGATTAATCGTATTAACCGATAACTGTATAAGGTCCATTTCACTTTGTGTCACAGCCTCGTCATGGTGTCGTGTCAAATAGGGAGGGCGAAGTAGATTAACTCCAACGCCGAAAATACGCCCGAAGTATGTTTCATGCGTTTGTTGTTGAACGCACCACGCTGTCCAACTGTTTCGTTTCTTTTTATTTATTTATTTTATCCTAGGCCCCGACCTTGTTCTGTTTTGCCCTGTTTTCCTGCAAATGGAGGCCCTTGTGAAATATAAACGACGGTAAAAGTGGCGATGAATTGGAAAACTCGGATAGGACGGATAAGAATGTCTCCATAATCTTTTCCCAAGTTAAAAAACAATTAAATTATGAGGTTTTATGCGCCGAAACTGCGATTTGATTATGAGGCACGCCGTAGTGTGGAGGGGGAGGGGGCTGCGGAATAATCTGGACTATCAGGGGTTCATTAAGTGCATCTAAATCTCAGTACACGGGTGTTTTCCCATTTCTGGCCCCATCGAAATGCGTCCGCGGTGGCCGGTATTCGATCCCGCGACGTCGTGCTACTAGCAGCCCAACACCATAGCCACTAAGCAACCACGGTGGGTCCTTTCCCGAGTAATACAGAAAGCAGAGCCAATGCATATTCAACGAGGGAGCTGGCCCCATCTCAGACGTGTACACGTTCGCGTATATACCACTTCCTGTTTTGCTCGGGCTAATCTCAAGCATAACAGACGCACTGTGCAGCTACATTTATAAGTCTCGGATGAACTGTCGCCTTTGTGGAACGGCGAAAATAGCGCTTGCCGTTTCCCCGCGAGAACGCACGTGGACGTTGTGCTGGGAAAGTGACGAGGCGCGCGCAGCCAATTTATGCGCATATTCCAAGCGCGGGAACGTGCCGCGTGGCGCCGGTCAGGTATTCTCGCGCAGCCGAGTCGGTCTAACCACGACTATTAGCCGCAACGGAAGGCAAGCGTGACGGACGTCTGGGGAATATCATTTACGCTCGTCGCTTTTAACGAAAGGCGTACGCAAATGGCGCAGATATATGCACGAAGCACGTGCACCCATGGCTCGTTCGCCGCACGCCTGGGCGAGCTCACCGCGTGCCCACAATTTGCAGCCCACAATTACAAACCGGCCGGCTTTGTGTGTGCACAGCGCCTCAGTGCTGCACGGTGATTATTTCATCGGCCTCATTCGCTACCGGTCGAATAAGACCTCGATAACCGGCCGCCTCATCAGATACGACGCGGCTACCAGGTTGTGCAGCGCAGTGTCAATAAGAGAGATTGATAGAGCGCGAGCTCGAAGAGCGAACGTAGTGATTTCGCCTCTCCTGATCACAGTGCTAAAGGGTCACCGAAGCAAAACATACACTTAAGCTGTAGGCCGGTAGATAACGCTTCTAGAATAACAAATAGGTAACGTTTACCTACTTTGGAGGCCCCGCATGTCATGTCAGAAAACTGGGACGTAAAAACTTGAAAAAGCGGGTGGCGACTCCGCCTTGAGATTTCAGCACTGGCATGACGCGACGCTAGAGGTTATGAAAACCGAGGATCGACATGTCATAGCGAAGTTTGCGTAACACCGGTTGCTACTAGAACAATTCTATGAAAGGAGAAAACGAAATTGTACATATAATTCGTGCCGAGTAATAAACACATGCACCATAGCACATACTCTTTCTCTCTCTCTATTCGTGCGAAGTACGTACTACATCTTCGTTTCTTTCAGTTCTTCACGTTTATTTCATAGTAACGTTTCCTCGAACATTTGTCTATTTGCGGATGACTGCGTCTTGTATCGTAAAATAACTAATTCTTCAGATATTCTACTAATTCAGGAGGATCTCAATAACATAAATGAGTGATGTCGTACGTGGCGCATGGAATTAAACATTAGAAAGTGTAAGACTATGAGGATTTCTCGTACTAACGTCATCTGCCCACCTATACGCTAAATAACATCCCACTAGAATGTGTAACGTCATATCGATACTTGGGGGTTCACATTGCCAGCAATCTATCCTGGAAAACTCACATTGATCACATAACATCTAAGGCCACTCGTACACTGGGATACTTTCGTCGAAAATTTTCTCAAGCACCATCATCACTAAAACTCTTATTGTACACAACTTACATTCGTCCACAACTAGAGTACGCGTCATCAGTATGGGACCCTGGTCATGACACCCTCATACAGTCTCTAGAGGCAATACAGAATCGATCAGCCCGTTTCATTCTCACCAACTACCAAAGAACTGCGAGTGTCACAAACACGAAAGCTCTCCTTCACCTCCCGCTGTTATCAACCCGTAGAAAACTATCTCGCATATGTCTTTTCCATAAAATCTACTACCACAACACATATTTACGTTCTATCTTTGTCCAACCACCACCATACATTTCATCTCGCATAGACCACCGCCAAAAGGTAACCATTCCGCACTGCAACACCGTCGGCTTTTCATATTCATTTCTCCCCCAAACGAGCAAAGATTGGAATAACTTACCCGCATTACTTACAAGCATAATTGACACCAATAACTTTAAAAGCACACTTCAAAGCTTCATGTTATAAATTATTGTTGCGTTTGCTTGTTCTGTATAATAACTGCTTTTATGCCATTGTTTTACATTATGGTTTGTATTTTTATTTTTATACCGTACGTTCTTTCCGTTCTTTATTTTGTTACGCCATGTATTTCTGCCATGCTTACAAGTTTCTATTTACCATTACTATTTTGTATACGATGTTTTTTGCCATGTTGTTTGCCTTCCTTCCTTACTTTGTGATTTGCCTCTGTATTTACTTACTTTGCCCCTCCCCTCTGCAATGTACAACCGTACCTTGAGGGTATGATAAATAAATAAATAAATAAACAAATAAATAAATAAATAAATAAATAAATAAATAAATAAACCTGGGCAGGTGAAGCTTCACTTCGACGTAGAAAATCAGTTGGCTCTTTTACAAGTATTACTAATGGAGGGTGCGTAATCGTTTGTTAACTGAATAATAGCAAGGAACGGGTGACCCTCTATCTCCGTTCAATGTAGCGACAAAGAATTAACAAAGAACGGAATGTGCTTATCCCGTTTCAGCATCGATTTAGAAAGCAATCCTCCGCCGTATTCCGATTGGTGTCGGTAGTTTCAGTATGTACGCTTGAGCAGTGCCTGCATATACGGGTTCCATTTGTTTTAATAAAACATTTATTGTTGGCCTATACTTTCGGTTGGCTTTTCACTGCGTATGAATATGTAAGCAACAAGCCTTCAGAGAGCTAGAAGATCTTTCTTCTGGCGTTGTTTTCAGTTTGCAAAGTTATAAACAGAGCCATCTTTTCTATATTCGTTGAAAGTCGGCTTAGTGAGGCTTGAGTGCTCGATTCTATACGCATAATTACGCGAACAATCTCACCGATATCGCTGTTCCCAAAACAAATGCCCTTCCAATTGACAACACAGCCATCTGCTGCGCTCAGAAGAGCTAGCGCATCTTCCATTGAGCGACAGTGGTGAGGAGTAGGCGGGTCGATAATTATCTGTGCATTTCTATACGCACTGTAGTTATCTTTTTCTGGCTTGTACTATAATGAGTTCATGTAACACGTACAGGTATATACGTGATTCATTTTTTCTAGTGAAATATTGAGTTGTCATGATCGCATGCTTACTGAATTCTCTTCGTCACTTTTCATGATTATCATTTATTGTTATGACTCTACATTATATTATATATGTTTATGAGTATATGTATGAGTTATATGTTATGAATATTATATGAGTGTTTCTTCACTAGCGACTACACCAGGGAATCCAAAGAGTTGACAGTCGCCTCATTCTTCCAGTGAAATGTCACTGCTCTTCACGAGCGCTCATTGACAGCTAGAAAGCAGTAACCAGACTCTCCCGGCGTCCACTCTAATCACCAGAGGCGTGACGTTTTTCTCGAGCAACTCCTCACAACAAAAATCGCTAAAGAGCCTTACTGCAACAGTGTGTACTTCGACCGAGAGCCGGCGCTATACTATGATCGGTTTTTATGGAACTGGCAACGACATCACAAAGAAGAAGGTGCAGAAAATTGGAGCAAGGATGCCCCGATACAGCTTGCCGGGGTTCAGATCCGGGGCTTCTCCACATAGTATGAAGACACTTAAAGGGTTAAATACACTACAAAGTTTTAAAAAACAAGCTTGGTGGAATATTCAGACAACCACTTTCATAGAAGATTCTCACATCATCATCATCATTATCATCATCATCATGAAGTAGAGATAGAGTTTCGAGTCGAGGACCGCTTGCGACAATACGAGGATGAATATTCCACGTACACGGGCACCAACTTTAAGCTCTAAGTAAGTATCACGAACAACAATTGGGCGCGGAAGACTTAGCGAGGCCAGGCTCAGATTTCATGGCTCGGCGCAATCCTCCCATTAACCGAACAAAGTACACGTAGCCTCCGGCTTTGCGCCGACCCGACGAATCTGCACGAGAAACGAGGCGATCACGGGCGCAGAACCGCTGAGCGAATCGACAACTATCATCGCGACTGACACTTTCTTGAACTGCCTACTCTGGCAATAAATCACTGCAGGTCGGATGGAAACCTTATGGCCATTTCTATACACCACTTATCCCTCACTGAGAAATGAGAACGATCCAGACCAACACGTATGCCTACGTGTCTTTAGAAATCTGTGCTGCGATCGCGGGCCATCTGAATCAGCAAGAACGTGTCTTAATAGCTCCGCATCGAGGCTCAGAAGGATATAGGGCCGGTTCACAATTCTCTTATCCTTACGCGCACTCGTAACGAGGGTAGATCATTTGCCGGTTCTCGCGCTCTGGCCGCCCCCTGCAGTCCACGAGGTAGCAACCAAGTATGCGTGTAATCAACGTTATGCGCGAGAAGCTTAATACACTTGAGGCCATATCAACACCTCATCGTTTTATGAGACCTGTGTAACCTGCCACCGTTGCTGAGTGGCTATTACATTCTGCGGCTCAGTACGAGGTTGTGTGCCGGGTTTGCCGCACTCGAGACGTACGAAAGTGTGCACAATAGAAGCCCATGGCGGGAAAAAGAGCAGAAGGTGTTCAAGCTTATTCTGTATAAGTCAATCTACACGGCATCCAGTGACGTGAGAGCGGTAGGGGAGGCCGGTGGCTCGTGCTGTCTCAGAGAAGCCTGCCACTGCAGGCAACCTCGAAGGCACTTGCAAGCCCACATCAGCACATCTTACATTGGGACACCGTGGCGCGCCATCTGCCAGGGACCTCGTCCAACCGCTACGAATGCAAATAGCACACCGCGCCAGAACACCTGTCTAACGGCCCTAGCTGCGTTAACGAGGCGTTAGCAAGGGGTTGAACACAACGGTGTTTAATTCCACGTAGAGAGGGACAGTATTTAATATACAACATACAGAGAGGGACAATACAGTCTCTAGCTAAAGTAAAGCATAGGCTTGACATGTTACTCCAGAGAAGCATGACGAGAAAAAAAATGATAAGAACCCACACACGCATCTAAGCCGAAACAAGAAGTCGGAGCTGCTTACATAGTTATGTCAGCGCTCGAACAACTGCAATAGTTTGTGCATTCGCATAGCTGCGGCATCTCTGTTTCTTGTTCTTTTTTTCTATTTTGTAACAACAATTCTCGGTTTCACTAGATCACGGGAGCACCAACGGGTACAGGACTAAAGGAACTCATGGTACATTTATGTGCTCCGCAGCAGCGACAAAATGCAAGCAGAGCAGACAATACACAATAGTTACAATGGCGTAACAGTCTAACGGGGAAAGCAACAAAAAGAACTTTCACTTCATTCCCAAATGATAAAAAAAGAATCCAACACTTCACTAAGTAAAACGCAAAGTACAAGCTATATAACCATGCTAAACAAAATTATTTCTTCATAACACATTTTAAATGTAGTCAGAAAAACTTCGTCGATACGAGTTAATGAATTACTTTTGCTGTTGAGGAGATGTGGAATTTGGTGTTTTAAACTTTAAGTGCCATAGTTACTCCTAACCAGTGGGATCTTGTAATGTATTGTTCTTAAAGAGAAACTGAAAGGTTTTCCAGAAAAAATGAGTGAACATGTGTACATAATGGTTTTCAACCCTCCGAATTCGAATATCGTATCGAAATTGAGCGAAAGAAAGCGCAAATATATTTTATTTCGACGAAAAGTGCAGCAGCGGACACGCCCAGCTCGCGCGTCTCGTTTCCGCCCGTGATTGGTCGGGCGCCTCGTGACGTCAACTCTAGTGACCGACCGCTGCCGCTACACATGAAGCGCGGTGCCAGGTAGTTTCGTACTGTAATGGAAAATTAAGAGGTAATGGAAAATTTAGAGAGACTGCGTTTTTCTGAGGAGTTCGGCGTTACTCCCTACATGTACGAGCCGATTGCGAAGAGCCGGCCCGGCCTCTCGAAGAAGCAAACGATGCTGGTGCGAGCAGTGCTTTCGACGCGAACGAAAGCGAAGTCTTGGGATCTCCTCGTGTTGGAAATGCTCTTTGGTGAGTATGTTTTTTGCAAAGCGATCTAGTGATCTCGCCGATCTTTCGCCGATCTAGTGAGCTCGTTTCCGGTCAAACAACTGTAGTGTTGTGTTCCTGCATGCCTCCTCGTGGAACGTAAGCGGGGATGCGATCGACGGCATTTGTGCGCTGTCCAAAGCTTTCGGCAATCTACAAAGACGGTTTAAACGGGTGAAAAGCTTCCCGGTTCATGCAGTACGTGTAGTGACTTTCATCTGTGCGCCATCCGCACACTACTCGTAACCGAAGTCGTAAAGGCGGCGAATTCCGTCGGCTACGTGAGACGGTCGGTTTCTCGCTGTGCGCGAGAGAAGGGGGGAGCGTAGCGTCCTGGCGTGCGCCGGCTTTCCAGCACATGCAAACTCTACATTTGCACTGCGTTATGGTAGCTGCATGCAGGCTGTTTTACAACACACGTGCAAATAGAAAATTCGTGGCGCTTTGCGACGAAACCTGCGTCAAGGGCGGGAGATGAACATGCACCTTCCGTTCAGCGTGCTAACACGAAGGAGCTCGCAGTAAATCAAAATCCTGGTTTGGGCAAGTTCGTGTGTACGCTCCTTGTGTACGCGAACACTGACGGCACTGCGCCGGGCCTTAGACGAGCCGACTTGACTGGCAAACCCAACGCACGTTTTAATGATAAATTCTCGTGATAATCGTCGTCACGGAAGTGGTTGGAGCACAGCACTGTTGTTCTTGAGGGCTTGAAATTCTTTCGCTTCACAGCAGCCTCCCACTTCGTTAAAAGCTTCTTGTCTTGTGGGAAGCAATGGAAGACAAAATCGTCGCGGCCGCTGGTGCTCGTGCAACCATAGGCTGCACAGAAAGCCGGCATGATCGGCCCACCACTTCAGTTGATGCTGCGCACGTTGACTACCACTCTACATACACGCAGACGCACCAACAAAGGAATGCAGGGTCGATCGAAGCACATTACGATGGCACGCACGCGGAAACAAGCACGGTCAGGCACGGTCGCGCAGGCTGCCAAGGAACAAAACACTAGAGTTGACGTCACAACACCGCGGTTTCCGGTCTCCGCTCGCATCGTCAGCGTCAGCAGCAGCGCGCGGCATTCGACGGGGGGCGGAGCTATAGCGCAATTTTAACCGACGATTACGTAGGTCCTAATTGAAAAAAAACCCCCAAATTTTACCTACGCGGTTTATAAGGTTCCCGCATCCGTATATGAGCGTCTTATTGAATTCCATAGACTCTTCAGCTTCCCTTTAAGTTAAATGTTTTGATTGTTATAATGTACTGCTCCGGAAATGTTTCGTGATTTTCCCTAATTCTTTTTTGCATGTACATTGTGAGGTTTGATTTATGCAATTTTTCTAGCGTTTGCAGCTTTAGTTTCCATCTTGCTAACTTAGTATACCTTCGTTGTATCAGAGATCTTCCAGATCTGTAATCGATTCCTAAAAGGAATCCATCACAGCTGTTGGTATTATTATTTTCAAAGCGTGCTTTTCTTGCCTTGTTGCTCAGTTCTGCGCCATTGACGTCATCCGCCGGGGTGGGTCGATCCCGGAGATAATGCAGCCTACAGTGGCCGTGGGAATATATGCGCCCACAGAAACTCTATGACGTCA
This sequence comes from Dermacentor variabilis, assembly GCF_050947875.1. Lineage (NCBI taxonomy): Eukaryota > Metazoa > Arthropoda > Arachnida > Ixodida > Ixodidae > Dermacentor > Dermacentor variabilis. The sequence goes on along the minus strand of NC_134571.1, from coordinate 53,504,571 downwards.
TGCCTCTGGGTATGTGCCATGGTCGTCACGCCATCGCCGTCACGCAGTCGTCGTTATACAGTCGTCGAAATACCATTGTCGTCATACCGCCTTCGTCGCTTCATCGACGTCATTTCTTTTTCGTCGTTCCATCGTAATCAAGCTGTCGTCAGTCAATCGTGATTATGACGGCGTTGTCATACCATCGTCGTCACAAAGTCGTCGTCATGCATGCGTACCATCGTCGTCATGCCGTTATGGTCGTTCCATCTGCGACATTCCATCTTCGTCAAAAGATTGTCGTCACACCGTCCTCGTGGTACACTCATCGTCATCCCGTTGTTCTCATTCCGTCGTCGTCACGTTGCCGTCGCTATATACAATATCCACCTCATTTCAGAGTCGTTATCCCATCCTGTGCCCGTGTATGCTTTGAACATCGGCGAGCGCCCGAGTATTGGAGAGGTCTGCATCAGTTTAAAGGAAAACGCTATTAAGCACCCTTTACACTGAAACGTCGCGGAAGAAGCGGGACCATCAAACTCTCAAGCGATTCGGCGAGCTCGAGATAGGGAGCGAAAACGACTAGCCCTCACTACAGATAACGCTTAAAGGGTGTTTGAGAGAGAGAGAGAGAGAGAGATAAAGGAGATACGAAAGGTAGGGAGGTTAACCGGAAGATAGTTATGTAGTTTGCTAGCCTGCACTGGTGAAGGGATAAGGGGATACAAAAAGAAAAAGAAAAAAGCACACAAAAGAGCTGGAGGTTTAAAAAAAACAAAAGAAAGAAAGCACCAACACACACAAAGCAACGCGGAAGTGTCACAGTCGTCCAAACAGGTCGCTTAACCGAAGGAACTTCCGTTGCGCCTTCGTCGCCTTGGCAACGCTTAAGCATTCGCGTTACACACTCACAACCACCCTGTGAGCTTTTTTTATTTTTCATTCAGAATGCGCTCAGAATTGCACTCAGAATTCAGAGTGCAAGAAATGAACTCTATATTAAAAACGAAACTTTGCGAACCAAGCCGGGTTTTCGTGACCGTGGGTGCTGCGTGGGTGCTCTCTAGCCGAATAGGCCAACCAATCACATCGAAGGACGCGCACCGAGCGCGCTGCTCGGTTCTTTACATCACCACTAGAGGGCGCTCGCCTTCGCGCATTCGTATAATAGCAAGATAATAGCAGTATAATAGCAAGAGCTTGGTGGCGCAACCCACCGCACCGTTCCAAATGGGGCGCTCATAACATCCATCCATCCATCCATCCATCCATCCATCCATCCATCCATCATCCGTCCGTCCGTCCGTCCGTCCGTCCGTCCATCCATCCATCCATCCATCCATCCGTCCGTCCGTCCGTCCGTCCGTCCATCCATCCATCCATCCATCCATCCATCCATTCATCCATCCATCCATCCATCCATCCATCCATCCATCCCATCCATCGTGGCAGTAGCGGCAGCATCGCATTAGCCGCTCTACAATGTCTGAATAAAGCCTACCGTGTAACTTTGTGCGAACATTTAATAAACACAAACTCATGTTCCTATTTTCTATGCACTCACACAGAGCTTCGCTACATATACAGGGTGTTTCAGCGAACACTTTCAATTTTCTTTTTTTAATTTCCTGTGACAGATAGCACAATTATAGTCCGTGAGCTGGTTTACTCGAAGAGGGGGACATTACTTCCAAAAAAAATTGAAATGCATAATCGGATAGTTCACGAAAAATTCAGCAATTACGTCTTAATTATTACCTTATCGCACTTATTGCAGTTTACAAATTCTAGCTGGATCCTACATTGAAGCTGCAGATTTCATCGAACTTCTCCCGCCGTGATGCAACTTTACTGTGCCGCCTCTCGTTAGGGGTGGCTTTTACGAAAGCCTACTCATTCGTTATTGGAATGTCCGACACACCGATCTCTGACTCGTGCAACTGTGAAGAGACGATTGAGCCCGTGTTGTGTTTTTGTGATCTCTATGACAACGAACGCGGCGTTCTTCAGAGCGTGTTAAACCGATTAAATAACAGACCATATTCAGAGACTAAGATTCTCAGACCATGGCCCCATGCATGGCAGGCTTACAAAGCGACGCGGGCACTGCTACATTTCATGAAAGCGACTGGCCTCAGTAACCGATTATAGGCGTGGTCGAAGTTATGGACATCCGCATGTACTCACACCGATAGTGCCTTCTTCCCTCCCTCTCCTTCTTTTCTTCCCTTAAACCCCTTCCCCCGTGTAGGGTAGCAAACCGGACGAGTGTCTGGTTGACCTCCCTACCTTTCCTTCCTTCCTTTTCATCCTCCTCCTCCTACAAATTGTAGCGGGTGAGACTGAATGCATATCACTTGAAAAGAATTGTGCGGATGACACCATTTACGAGATATGCACCGTCAAACTTACGGTAAAATGCACTCGTTTATGTTCTTAACAAGACGTGGTTTCATGCATTGAAGCCCAAAAGTAACTGGAAAGTAAATGCATTTCCCCGTTAAGTTCGGACATTAATAGCTCGAAACTACCACTGTCATCCTGAGAACTCGTTGTAAGTGTATCCGCCTTGCGAACTCCCCGGATAGAATGTGTAAATTGCAATATGTGCCATCAGGCAATTAGTTTAAAAATTAATTAGGGATTTTTTAGTTACTCGAGTATGCATTTCAATTATTTGCGCAAGTAATGTGCGCCTCTTCGAGTAGACCAGCTCATGGTCTAGAATTGTGCTATCTGCCTCAGACAATCTTTACATTTTCTTGAAAGTGTTCGCTGAAACATCCGGTAGGTTCCAACTCGTTGGATCCGCTGCATTTTTTCTAATCGCCTTTCATTTATCTGTCGTGATTACATATGTTCACAAATTCGCACTTCTAATACATTCCTGAAATCCACCCGATTCTCGGTCAATACCCTTGAGTGGGTAGTTGCCATTGCCTTTAAGGTAATTCCCATAACCATCATCAAGGAATGCTGCACAAACGTAACATGTGCGCCTCAAAGCAATCATAAAAGCGCTTGTGACACCCCCTGATACAAGGCAAGACTTCCTTCCAAGTGTAATCTCTTGTCGTTGTGCATCTTGGTTTACCATAGCAAAAAACTGCCTTCACGCCACCATGATATATAGGAAGACTAGTTAACGTCATGTGTATAGTGACAACTAACCGATATCCTGTACTGCGCCGTTCGAACCGATCTGAGGAAGAACTGGACGACAGACGACGTCGTCGCCGACGCCACTTCATTAAACGTGCCACCAGGCGCACGACCTACTCCGTTGCCTCGCGCTCCGGTACTAGCGAAGCGTTGTTCTGCCCTATTCGTCCGCAGTACCGCACGCTGTAGGCAGTGGGCGTCTGAATGAAGACAACAATAAAAGCGCTCCGCTAATGAACACTAGCGCGCAAAGAGTGGGCGATACGTCACCGCCCCGCATTAACCACCGCCGCGGCAGCCGCCAAGTGCCGGGAGAGAAACCCGCACCTCAAGACATGACGTGCAAGCGTCGCGCACGGTCGGCGTAAACTCGTCTCGAGGAACTCCCGGAGCGCGCTCACAAAGTACGTCCGGTATACGGGCAACCTTCAGCGGCAATAGCCCGGCAAAATGAACAAAGCGAAAACAGAAGCACGGGGGAAGGCACCTATGCCGCTTCTCAGCTTCAGTTTAGACGGACCGACCGAACGAGCATCAGAGAGAGAGAGCGCGTCCTATGAAAAGTTTGCCCGTGCGCCGAGAGGGTGTGTCCTGTAAGGCTTGATCGACAAGGCATCCATCTATGCAGGCAGATCACTGGCGAACAACACTACTTCATGAAGCAAAGTTAAAGACTAACTGTGTGTGCGTGCGTATGTGTGTGCGTGTGCGTGAGTGTGTGTGTGCGTGAGTGTGTGTGTGTGTGTGTGTGTGTGTGTGTGTGTGTGTGTGTGTGTGTGTGTGTGTGTGTGTGTGTGTGTGTGTGTGTGTGTGTGTGTGTGTGTGTGTGTGTGCGTGCGTGCGTGCGTGCGTGCGTGCGTGCGTGCGTGCGTGCGTGCGTGCGTGTGCGTTCGTTGGTTCGTTCGTTCGTTTTCGGGGATAGGGGGAAGAAGTTACTCGACTGTCATCGACCGCGTGAATGGCATGCGCCAATTGAGGCGGGTATACTTGATGCCGTCGTCGAAGCCCGGCAGTGCAGCACCGCTTGCAGAGAGCGCCCCCCATACACAACGCCACGTTCTCCCTCGCTGCGCAGCTCGTTCCAGCACGCGAGGCTCTGTTGGCGCTGTTCCCTTCTCGAAAGGGGCAACGGGGACGGCAAGATATACGGTCTGCCTGCCAGCCTGCTTGCCTGTAGCTGCCAAGGCACCGGTCAATTTCCCTGGCCGCGATAAGAGCCCCGCGCAGTGTCCGTCGACCACTGATCACGTCAGCGGCTGCGATATGTCCTCTGCCCTTCTCTTCTCTATTTTCTTCAACAGCTCCGGCGTGGGCACGAAAGATGTGAAAGTTCGACGACCTTCCCGGGTGGAAGGAAGCGTGGTTCGATGCTGCTCGAAAGCGAATGTGTTCTTCACGGGGGGCCCGCGTAGGCGGCGAGAACCGCGACTTCCGTACAGTTGGCGATCATTTCTACCCAAACTTTCGATTCACTTCTCGCCCACGCGTCGGTAATGCCCGAGTGGGCGAGAATCGTACGGCTTCTGTACGGACGGCGCTATCGACAGCGCCGTGGAAATCGTGGGCGCTCGAACACGACGAGAGCGGGAGGCCCAGGCGACGTCGGCAACATGGCGAGGTGGGAATCGGCCGGGGCCAGCTTTGTGACGTCACTGCCTTTGCTGAGATTAACTGTCTGCTCTGCGGACGAGTTAAGTTAGGAAGGAATAAATTAGTGGCTGATATATTAGTTGTCGACGTGTATGTAAAACTGCGAGATGCAGCGCTTGTCAAAGTAAACGAAGCAGCTGCACACGTGATCACAGCCGACCCCGGGACACCCAGTCGGCCTCCCGTTGCATCCACGCTGCTCAGGATGCTTTTGGAGAGGGAGACGACCTCTTGTCTTCCCCCTCCGAATATTTTCAGCGTCAAGAGTTTTACAGAGCTAACAGGACAGTGCCAGGAATGAGCAACACCAGCGTATCTAAAGGCGCTTCTTCTTTTCGCAAATGCTGTGCATCCTCTAATGACACTGCGGTTGGGCTACGTCAGAGCAAAAGAAAGAAAATACATGTTCGTAATGCAGCATCAACAAAAAAGGTGAACTGAAAGCGGTGATCATCAAGTGTTGGTAACTGCCAATGAAGAATCAATATAGCAACATCGCCCAGTCGACCTAATTGATACGGGCCGACTGGGCCATTTTCTTATTCTTGTTTTCTTTTTCTATTTAGCGCGCTTAATGTCTGCCCGTATATCTTGTAGACCCATCACGCAGTGCTATGTATACTATTTGAAGTCTATACCAAGTAATCACCGCAGCCTTCGTTTCTGAAGTACTGTGCGTTCGTTATTTCATTTCGAACAAACTTTTTTATTCGTCTGTGGCACGGAGAGAGAGGAAGCTCTTTATTTAAAAGCAGAGAGGCTCGCCGGCGTCAAATAATTCGCCTACCTGCTACTCCGCAAGGGAGGGGGACAGGAGAGAGATAGACCTTAGATGGAGGAAGATAGAAGAAAGCTAAAAGAACAATAACTAAACGAAAACCTAAGACAACAAAGCTTGACATCTTGATTTCACTTTTGTGTTCAACTTATGCGAGCATGAGTTATGGTGACTTTACCGCTGGCATTTTAAGCGATGTACATTAGAGTCCGAATAACTTAGTTTCGAGAGGCAGCCAATTAATTCAAGGTAATCAAACAAGGAATCTAGTGCTTGACGTCGCATTGATGGAGAGCGCCAGGATCTCATGTTTAAACCTTTCCATGCGGATCACTTCAAGGGGCAGACATTACGTGCATGATAAATCGCAGTGTTTACTTATGTTTAGCTAATTATAAACTTGACCGTTTTCCAATTTAGGACACATGCATGTTGAAAACGGCGAATTCCAGGACTGTGCACCAATCTAGTAAGGCCTCTTTAGCAGAAATCCTGGTAGAGACCCCAATCTCTAGATATTCCCACCCAAAATGAATTGCAAGTTAAATTGCCGTTCCAGCTATTATATTTGAAAAACGACTCCCTTGCACAGTGGGTCACAACTAACTGAGTGTGTAATAAATTTGGTAGCAGATTTTGGGGAAGCATACGCAGGTAAAGTGGTAGTAATCTCACATTTTCAGCTAAACTTGTATGACTTAGTTGCTACCCAGTTTGCGCTCCGCAATTTCAAGATGCGCCTTAAAGTGAGAAATTAAAAAAAGTTGTGGTACTTCGTTATCGGCGAACTCTTTTGCGATTTTACGATTACTTTTACGATTTGTTACGAAAGTTACGATTTGTGTTGCAGGCAATCTCTGTCTCTCGAAGTTTCGGACCCGTGAAGACGGAATAGATGCTTTTGATCATTGTAAAGCCACGTTACCAGCGAGGCAATTTGCCAATCTAGCGGTGGCTCGGTCATTGTTGCAATCAGAGCGTATACGAGCACAGTTTGCGAATCTGATGACGTCTAGAGAGAGAAAGAAAGGAAAGAAAGAAAGTAGGGAGGTTGACCAGACAAGAGTCTAGTTTGCTACCCTAAACAGGGGTAAAGCACACAGATGGGACAAACAGACAGAGAGAGCGATGGCACTGTGCGCACACAATAGGACACCTGTCCTGACACAGTACGACTGTGAACTGTCACTTATAAAAGTGAACTTCATAAACTACAGCGGCGCACGAATAGCGTTCTGCCCCAGCGACGGTTTATTACGGTCTCCAGATGAGATGCGCTGGACGCCGTATTTGAGGGCGAGTGCACAACAGATGCTCGGTGATTTATTCAGATTCACAAAAGTCGTGCGTTGGTCCATCAGTAATTCCAATGCGGTAAGAATAAGCGTCTGAACATGCCGATCCCAGCCATATACGCGGTATAACAATGTTACATCGCCGCCAGAGGGGCTATACAGGGTGCCCCAGCTGACGTCAGCCCCAAGCTGTTAAAAATAAAATATAGAATACACGTAACCAATGGTATTCTGTGAGCAGTGACCTACCGCAGCAGGAGAATTCTTTTTCATTATCGGACTTTCGATAGATAGATGAGATTAATTAACAAACGTTTTTTGATTATTGAATTGAGAGAGTGAATTTTTATAGCAAAATAATAATTGTGTCTTAAAGCACCCAATTCAGTTATTTTCAGTGTGCTATGTCTCGCGTAATTATTTGTTCCGTGTTATAAAGAAAACGCGCGAAATATGAAAATATAGCCGCACGATTACGCGTCCGGGCGCCGCGACAGCAGCGGTCCGAGGCGTTACTCGGAAGAATTAACGCTGCTCGATGCCTTTGCTCTCCTCCTGAATGCCGCGGCGCACTGCATTGGCGTCGCGCTTCACGCAGAAAAAGCAGCTCGCAGATTCGCGGTGGCCAACGCCAATACCGATGACTCGCCACTTACACGTGGCAGACGAGCCAGACATTGAGTAGAGTTAATTCTTCCGAGTAACGCTTGGAACCGCTGGTGTCGAGGCGCGCGGACGCGTAATCGTGCGGCTGTATTTTCATATCTAGCGCGTTTTCTTTGTAACGCGGAAAAGAAATAATTACGCGAGACGTAGCACACTGAAAACAACTGAATTGGGTGTTATAAAACACAAGTATTACTTTTCTTCAAAAATTCGCGCCTCCTATTCAGTAATAAAAAAATGTCGTTCATTAATGTCATTTAATTATCGATGGTTCAATTATGAAACAAAAATCCTCCTGGTGCGGTACGTCACTGATGACAGAATACCACTGGTAGTATCTCCGTATATTCTATATATTATTTATAAGAACTTGGCTAACGTTAGCGGGGACACCCCTGTATTGGCACTTGCAGCCGTAACAGAGGGAGGGCCTATGGGGCACAAAGATGCCACTTAGATACGCTAGGGTAAGTTCAGAAAGTTTGTGTCGCGGTGTGAGGAAGCTAACGAAGTTCTCTAGCAGCGTACTTCTCGAATTCGAAGCATCTAGGTGCCTTGGTCGGCAGACCGGACGCCTTGTCAGCGAAGTCGTATACCGACATTGCCACAATGACCCGGAAGCTACTGAAAGATGATATCGCAGAAATGGCTGTCGTTATGAAACCACGTGCAAGAAACAAGGTCCCAACATGTATAGCTATAGCACTTCGTCTACATCCGAAACATAGCCCGCGCCGTCATTAGGCAACAAATGCGCTATGCAGAGAAGCGCACTTGCGAATACGGAAATTGACTTTCGCTATGTGTTACAAGCGATCGTTTCTTAAATATTGTAAGCAGAAATAAAATATAAAGAAAGAAATAACCGTGGTATGTGAGCGTTGTAGTCGTGCAAAGCGTACAAGGTGACATATATTCGATGTGCAAAAAAAAAAAAAAAAGAAGGGACAGCAGCTATACATTAGTCTAAGGGACATGTGTAACATCAGAACAGGAAAACATAGCTTCAGTGAGTTGGCAGTTCGCCCAGTGTCGTCGGTTTTTACCACAGGAGTTACATAGTAAAATATTATGCGGAACCAAAATCATGTTTCAATACACGTGCAGATAATAGTCGAGGAAAAGTTGTTCGAGCATGTCGTTATATTGGAGTTAGCAAGCAGGTTCCACTTATGCCTGAATGATGTGACATTGGTTCGATTCCCGCTGACATCACTTAGCAAAGTCTTTCCTTATGCTCTTGTGGAGCCGCATCTGACATGCATTGGACGCACAAATACATATCTCAAAAACCGCACAACCACTAGCACTGCAAAGATATGTGCCCGGCATCAATCCGCATTCATTTATTTTGGTAACTTTGTCTTTTGGCTGTATTTTATTTGTCTGCATGTGTCACGAACTCGCCTTCAGAATCGTGCGTCAGTGTCGTCCGATCTCAGACTAACACTGCTACAAGCAGCGCGAAAGCATGAAGGAAGAAAATTACGCATGCATTCAATACACAAATTGGAATCTATGCGAAGCGACACTTTAATATATAAAGCGATTAATGGAATGCTGCGAAACTATTGACGATTCATACAATTAATCATGTACAGCGTTGTGATTTCATTCAATTTTTTTTATGTTTATCCACAACACAGGTCACAACTTTAATGGCATGCAACTTTTGTTTATGCAATACACCGCTCACAAGCTAGGTCGAAATCCAAACGCCAAAGCACGCGGATGCGCAACGTGAGACGACAAAATGACGATGAAACGGCCATGACGGCATGAGACGACAGTGGCATGAAACCGATCGACTGTACGAAGACGATGGAATAACGGTGGCACGATAACGGCGAAATGACGACGATGTCAGGACGACAACGGGACGACGGCGCTGAAACGACGACGATGGTAGGGCGGCGACTATATATACGACAATGAGACGGCCATGCTGTAATAACGACGACGATGCGAGGATGACGCAATGACGGCGAGGGCATGGCGACTATGCAATGACGAAGAAAGAAAGACGGCGATGAGATTTGAATCTTGGAATGATGACGGCATTGCGACAACGGCGAGACGACGACTGTATGATTACGCCGAAATGACCACAAGAGCGCGACGGAGACGTCGTGACGGCAATGGGATGATAAAGCTGGAATGACGAATATAGAACGACCATCACGACGAAGGTATGACCACAAATGCACGACGAAGACGCCATCATTACGGCGGCGCGATGACGACGGTATGACGATGATGGCGTGACGACGTCGAAATGACAACGTAGCGACTACGACAGAGGGAAGACAGCGGAACGACGACGACGAATGGCAACGAAAGAATTATCACAACGTAATGTATGCGATGAAGCGACGACGACGGCATGACGACGACGGCGTGTTTATGTTGGAGATCGCGTCCGCTCTTAAGCGCATCACCTACCGCCCCAGGCCGCCTCAGTTTGCGCTATATCCGTGCCGGTTCGCACGATGTCCGGTACCGGCCAGTCTGCGAGACAGCGCTTTCGTATATATATCCAGAAATATATCCGCAGAGATAGCCATCGACCCAGCAGCAGACATTAATGCCAAACCCGGAAGGGTAGGCAGAAAGGGACACACTTTAAAACTTCTAATTAATACAGGAGTTCGCATACAGTAGCTTTACCGGCACTCGCTTCAAGTACCCCAGGAGGCACGCTTCCCCTATCGCACAAATGCAGTTTGGTGAAGCGAGCCCGCGTTGTGGCAGCAGGTCACGCGTCAGCTTTGGTTTATTAGAAGATGCCGTCGCGGAGCTTTCCTCGACCATATCGCGAGCGCGCCAGTAGAGAGTCCAAAACTGAAAGATACGAAGCAGCACCACGCTGTTATCCTCGAATTACAGCAGAAGGCGCGCACAGGGGCGATCACAGATTGCGGCGTCAAGGCGCTATGTGTACGAGTCTGTGCAATAGGCCGTGCAAAGCCGCGCAGTAATCACTCCTCGCTTGCTCTCCTTATAGCCGAATACCGTACGTGAGGACCTGTTATTACTCTTTCGAGCCGATATCTCAAAGAGGAGAGGGCGGTTAAGGCGTTCGAGGGGGGGGGGGAGGGGGGCACCCGCTGAGCGCGCGGCTGCGTGTTCAGAATTTATGCCCCAATTACCGTCCAATGCTTGTGCACTCGCGTATACCGCCGAATCGGCGGCCGAGAGACGAGGCGTCGTTGGCCGCTTCTTAACGCGTCCGACAGCGGGCACCAAAGGAAGCAGAGAGAGAGAGAGAGAGAGAGAGAGAGAGTCAGCTTGCTCGCAATTCCAACGCGGCAGCGTGGGGGGAAAGAGATTTTCCTTTTCGGGCCACTGGATCGGGGGACGTGATGATCAATTAATCTCCGGTCAGTCGTAAACGACGGAACGAGTCCAATGCGGGCGGTCATCCACAGACGCGGGGCCCCTTTCTCGCATCTCGCTCTCTTGTCCGTATACACGCTCGATTCCTCGGCGATAGCGCGCTCCGCGTCTCTTTACGACGGCCGTAAACAGGGGCAACAGCTCATTCTGCCGCGCACTCGATTTTGACGCGGCGCGCTTTTCCCAGGGCATCCCCCGACCATGTACAGGCTTCACGAGAGATGCCTCGCGTGCCTCAACAGGACCTTGTGCGTAGGCAAATAACCTCGCGCGCCCCCGGTCAGCGCAATCCTCTGAGCGGCCAAATAAGTTTCTCTCTCTCTCTCTCTCCCTCTCTTTCCCGCGTGGACAACTTTCGAGGCAAACGGCGAGTTGCGTGTGTCTTAGGAGTGGGTCGCCGCGGACGGCTCGTGGCAAAGTGTCCGAACACGCAAAGCTTTCGATATAAAAGGCGCCAGTGGCCTCGCAAAGTGCACTGCCATTAACTTAGTTTCACGATTCTATACATAGACGAAACACGTGGACTGTGTACACCTTTAACTGTTGCTTTAGCCAATAGCCTTACATAGAGCGCTCCAACATCAGTCGTCCTAAAAATGGGAAAGTTTCGTCTTCAGTGATATGCCCCACTGTGCTAACTGGCTCGCGTGTAAATTTCCAGCGTAAATGCGACACTCAGTGGATGAACGTCGTATGCAACATACGACGTTCCAGGCAATCGCCTACACACAAGCGATCGTTGTCTCGTTATTTCGGTGCTCCGTCGTACTTGCACTGGAAATTAGCATTTTTGTCGCAGTCTACCTTAAGCGACCTGTTTACCGCAATGTGAATACAGACTCCCTCAAAAGTCGACATCTCTCACATCCGAAAAAAAGAAATGAAAGAAAAGAAAAATATGAAAAGAAAAGGAAAAGAAAGAAAGAAGATAAGTAAGAAACGTGCCTTCGGTATCGCAATGCGAATATCTTAAAGGCTATACACACTTTTACGTAGAAACCCTATGTGTCTCACCCATCGTAGGCAAGGATGTTAAATACATCTGCGGCTGCCTCTCATGCAAACAACTTAGCATTCCTTTTCTTTAGCGCTAGGTGTTCAAGAAGTCGTATTCATCCTTCTCGTGATCTCAAGCCTATAAGCGCCGTAGTACAGGCCACTGCTCATCATCTGTGGTGAAAGCAAACTAAATAAAATTAAAAGAACTCCTCAACGCAAACTTGCTCATCTCTTGACGTCTCGAACACAACGAGAGATGTAGCTCATTAAAGAAGGAACAGCTCGAACAGAGGTAAAGGATCGTAAAAAACGTTAAAAGAGAGAGAAAAAAAAAGAAAGAACGGGGTTGAACGCCGAAAAGACGCGCAGCAAACAAGAGCGTGACGGGACGAGCGGATACTTGAGCGGCGGAAAAGTGGCCGAGGACGCTCGCAAGGGCCGCCGCTCCGGCGCGCTGGTTCCCACGGTCAGCGGCTCACCGCAGCAGAAGCCGCGCAGAAGCGGCTGCGACTTCGGCTTCGGAGGCGCTCCTCTTCAAGTCTGCGCGCTTCTTGAAGCCCCGCACCGCGGTGACCGCGTGTGCGGCGCGCGAGAGACCTTCTCGGCGACGAGTGATCGACGGGAAAGTTCGGCGGCTGACGACGACGTCGCATATACGGTGCCGTACAGCTCAGCCGCGCAAAAAAAAAAAAACACCGGTCTCATTTACTCCCGCCGGCGATTCCGGTCGCGCCGCCTCGAGGCCCTGACGCGCGTGACGTGACACGTGACGCACCCTCGAGGCTTGATTGTCAGATCAATAAGGATCCCCCCCCATCACCCGCGGCCCGCTCAGACCGACCAGAATGCCCCTCGCCGCTCGCCTAGCGAGGTTCGCAACAACCGGGTCAAGCCGTCAAGCGCAGCTACACGCACGCGCTCGAACGAACTCACTAACACACACGCGTACACACTATATGTTGTGCCAGGGCTGCTGCTCCCTGGCTCAGCGTGCGTTAAAAAAGTGCGCGCAAATGTGAGTCCCCCGAGTTCTCAGTATACGCTTTTGTTTTTTTTTCCGGTTAAACAAAAGGAAAGAAATGAACGCGAATGAGGGGTTCACGTATGGGAGGAGAGAGAATACATTTATTGCAGCTCTTTGAGAGCGTTTTAGATTTTTAAACAGAAGAAAAAGAAGAGGGCTCGGGACGAGAAAGGAAGGAGGACAGCTGAACGCTTACGTGGAGTCTAGCAGCAACTGATAGAAAACAATGTACCTCCGTTTGCAGTTTTAAATGTTGAAAATATTATATTTGTTCAGTAGGCTTTCACGCCTCCCTGCGAGTCCAGTGTGCGATCCACTAGATCTTAATGCCGTTATAGTATACCTCTGGAATAATTGTGACAAAGCTCTCATTCCAAGCTTTTGTTGTCGTTTCCAGCTTTGCCGATTTGTGCCACAGTTTAAAGAGCGCACATAATAAAAAGAAAAAAAAGGGCTCGGCTCCTTAGTAGAACCCATAGGATGTTTTGTCTGAATAAAAGAATATTTGCGTTGAAGTGACGAAGATTAGAAGGAAGTACCGCGACAGCTGGCGCATTATTAAGGCCCTGTGTTTACCCTTCTTCCAACGACGGTATTATCACGTCTATCAGGTTTAGAAGATACATCTTTTTGGCATCGAAAATAAATCTATCATCATCCTCGGACCTATACCACTTACAATTCCCTTGGAGCAGAAAATTTTGCGAAACCAAACAAACGGAAGTGATATTAACGAGACTGCGATGTCGAGTGCAACCAGTAAATTTATACATGCACCGATCTCGTCTCGCAGTTTCCCCTTTGTGCCATTTCTGCAACGTATTTCAGACGACTGAACATTACTTATTGGACTGCCGATGTTTTTCCTCCATGAGAAAAAGGACATTATAAATTACACTGCGACAGTTCGGCCTGCCATTGAACACTCCGGGACTGCTGTCTTTCAGAATATCTGTGCTTGGAGACTCAGGCAAGAATGTATGCATCGCCATAAGAAAATTCATTATTGAATCAAACCGATTTCATTGTTGACCATATTAGTTATTTAATTATTCCCTTATTGCCTCATTTATATATATATATATATATATATATATATATATATATATATATATATATATATACATATATATATATATATATATATATTGAATGACGGTCTACTGAATCGCCTTGGACTGTACTCGCTTTAATTTATTCCTCAAAATTATGCAACTGGAAATTTATTACTTTAACAGATATGTAAAATCTGCCTGACTCTTGGCTAATACCCGTGATTGGGTACGTGCCAATGATATTAAGGACGTCATCATCATCATTACCATAATCATTATCATCATCAAGGGCAATAAGCGTTGCACTTTTTTGGTGCAGGATAGGTTCGAGTAAACATTCACTGGTCCTCGCGAATAATCTAGATTCTTCGGAAAATAAAACTTAAATCAAGACGACCCTCTGCAACTGGGATGATGACGCGCTCGAAAACGAAATAGGCGCCGACTTCAGCACCATTCAGAAGAAAGGAGAAGAGGCGAAGCAGGAGTCAATCAGTCACAGCAACTTATTTTATCAAAATTCTTAACAATATTTTCATCACACGTCTAAATTACAGTTCTAGTCCCACGCTCCACTATTTAAATCTAGTTTGGCTTTATTTCTAAGCATAAGAAAAACCGCCTGCTTCTTGGCCAATTCCCCATGCATGCGGGTATGCGCCACTGCCTGGGACACAAGACAAGACAAACTTCCGTCTGTATACAGCATCGGCGCAGTGGCTAATAGGTAAAATCAACCACTCTGGCTTTGGCTACCATATTGTAGGTCCCAAGTTGGGATAATTAAAGTGCGCCGCAGATTTTCTTAATAAGCTTGTCGCAAAGCACACTGAGATTCCTGTGTTTGTCACCGGCAGAGATCAAAGTGCCTAAAGGTTTGAGCTCATAACAGCTATCACTATGTTTTTAGTACACTGCGATATATTTTCCCTCCTCGTCAGCTCTTTTAACTTGCCTCTGCAACCCAGCGATTCGCTGCCCATAAAGGCATGCTGCTATTGCACTGGTGACTTTACTATAAAAGTCGCATGGTCAATTAGTGCTCAAAATGAAGTGCATCGGGCCCCAAGAGCTCTAGGAGCACGCGAAAAACCAAGCAGTATTTTTGTTGAACTCACCACTCAGAGTGCGATTAAGGATTAAGCACTTCACTGTGGTGGTGACACAGAGAAGTAGTCGCACGCGTTTCAGTTCATGGCGGGATCCGATGCCGGCTACTAAATTTTGTTTCCTCCCCGATTCCGTGCACAGAGAACTTCTGCGTTTCGGACCGCCTGTTTACGTCCATCGCCATTTCTGAGCGTGTCGCTGAACCACCCCTCATTATAGCATGAATGACGTCACAGCGAGACTGAAACGCCACAAAAAATGCGTTGCCGCCAGAAGACGACGAAACCTCAGTGGCACCGGCACGACATACCGTCCTGTGTCCGTGCTGCCATGATATAGCACAAAGTCGCTACTGGTTTTGTAATGTTTATAAACGGTTATTTCTACACAATTTTCCAGCATTCACTCGAGATAAAAATTCAATTACCGTGGTCAATCGAGCGGCATGGCTCATCAAGCGCAGAGGGCCTTCGGAATTTCTTGTACCCGATTTCCACAGACGCTGGAATAAACGAACCGATATGGTAGCTTACGAACGCAACTATCAAGGAGTATCACATGCTCATTGGTAGTTTCTACATATTGCAGGGCATTCTGAAAGCCAGACAAGATAGAGGATCACAGGAAGATGGAGTCGAATTAAGTGATCAACTGTGGTCGCACAAATGGGATGTTGAGAAAGTCTCCAGCGACATCTCTTGCTCGAACAGTACTGATCAAATCATATTGAAGTACGTAGTAAACAAAATTAGATGTCAGAGTGCAAAACTTAAATGGGACCATTTTGGTATTACCCCAACGAAATATGAATAGTTGGTTGTTCGATGCATTGCGGCGATCGGCGTTACTTGCCTGCATAGCACCGCCTCCTCAGCTCTCTAACTTTCAAAACTGAGCTGACTCCTCCTCGCACTTTGTACCTGTACAACAACGAAGACGGCTGATATTAGGGCGCTCCTTTTAGTATCCCGTCAACAAAATATAGGAACTTAATAATGTATCGCCACATGAATTACGTTATAAACAGTAACGAGACGTTGTTTTCGCACATGGTTTCGCATTAAGCGATTCCAATGGGCGCCTCACCAACGTCTCAACATGGATTACGGCCGCAGTTTGCGTCCTGGCTGCTTCCTCGTCGTCAGGACACACTATATATACTAAATGACACTATACACCAACGAATTTCACTTCTGCTTACTTTCGTCGCACTTACTGTTCCCACAATTTTACAGGCACGCATAAATGGATTACTCTTCCCAATTCTCTTTCGTGCGCTCAGAACACCACGATGACACGGTTGCAGCCTGATCGTTTCTCTCGGCGCAAACGGCAAAGAAGGCGCATTCCTGAGGCATGTCGCGAAAGCGAAACGCGCGCACTTTCACAAATTGTTCGGCGCGCCGTTCCTCCCCGAAACCATCGCACCGATCGGGACTGCAGCAGTCTCCTCCCTCCAAGACTTCTCCAAGACTCCAAGCGCAGCGAGAAACCCGTGGGCACAATTGAACTCTCCGCCTCGGTCACCCCCACAGGGTCATCCACCATTACGGCCAGCGGGCAGCCGCCGTGCGGTCTCCCTATGCTGTTGCCCTGCTTGCTTCTCAGCGCTGCTGCTGCTTCCTTGCTTCGTCCGCAGACCCCCGTTTTCGAAAGTGGCAATTGTTCTGTCGCAAAACGAAACAAAACAAGACCGGTAAATGCGCAATTTGTTAGTGCACCATTTGTCTGGTGGGGCAGCAAAATCCAGCAAGGACGCAACGCAACGCCCCTGCCCCCCCCCCCCTCTCCCACCAAACTTTTCCCCCGTACACCCCAATGACTCAGCAGTGCCTGAGGATCGAGACAATTGAGGATGAGGGGTTGAAACAATGTTGGGCGGACACGGGAGGAGATGATGGTCGGCCGCGTTGTTGCGGACACGCGGAGAAGTTGGGCCCAGTTTCATGCAACATCGCGGTATCTGCGGCAGAGGAGCACAGTCGGACGAGGCAATAACAGGTATGTAACACCGAAAACGCCGTACACGAAGTCACCGCGGCGCCCCTCCAAAAGTGGTGCCAGGAAAAGGGAGAGGAGCTGCGGCTGCAACGACTGCTTCATTTCGGTCGACCACGTTCACCAAACCCGACGGACTCCGCCCCTCGCTACGAAACCGCGCACACGGGGGGGAGGCACGCGGACTGGGCCGCTGCTGTCCCTGTAATTCGCCGCTTCGCAAATAATTGATCCCCCACCGCGCTCGCGCGCACACACACAGACGCGGACCAGGTGCAATTTTGGAACGACTGCGCGGAGTGTTTCCTCTGCGCTGCACAGTTGCCCAGACAGGAAACCGAAACGAGAGCAAGCACGAAATGCTCACTTCGTCGTTTTCTTTGCTGTTGTGTTTCTCTTTTCTTTTTTCATTATTGAGTCTATCCGTGTGCCTGGCGTTTGCGGTCTGGTACTGCGAGCTGGAGAATGCTGCCGCCCGAAGGCAGTACAGACATGAGCAGAAATAAAGCCATGCCAAAAAATGAGCGAAAAAATTAAAAAAAGATGATTAAGAAACAAGCCAGGACCGCTTGTTTCACGGGAATTCACCGACCGGGGCATTCTGAATCGCCGAGCACTGCCACTCAGACCGCTACCCAAGTGTTAAAGCCACTGTGCAACTGAGTGCAGTTGACTTACAACAGCGCTTTGAAGATAGAGAGAGAGAAAATCGGAGATGAAAGGCCGGGGGGTTAACTAGAATAACTGCCCGGTTGGCTGTCTTGCACGAAGGTTAGGGGGAAGTGGGGGGGGGGGGGGCAGTATGAATGTGAGGAGAAAAGAAGTGACGGTATGAAAAAGTTCCGCCGGCACCAACGCAATAAGGCGCATGAGAAAATTGTTACATTCATTGGTATACACAGTCCTGATGTTTTCGAAAAACACACCAGGGGTTCTTTTCTTTAGCAACTCAGGCTTCGCTCCGACCAGATTCAAAGGATTCTGCTTGCGTCCAGGGCTCGCTTTTACAACCCGAACAGCGTGGTGCAGAGCGCCGTTCCTCGCGCGCTCACACGAGAACGTTCACAGAATAGGTGCCTCGATCGCCTCTCATCTCGAACAAACTTCACATTGCGCTCTTATTGGTCCTTCCGATGAGAAAGGAGTTGCCATTCGTGAATGTTAGCCCAAACCACGTGCACGGATTCCAGTAGAAATTCTGGGCACTACGAGGCTTTTTGCACCCGCCGCGGTAGATTAGTGGCTATGGCGTTGCGCTGCAGAGTTCGAGGTCGCGGGTTCGAACCAAACCGCGGCAGGCCGTATTTCGGCGGGGGCTAAATGTAAAAAAAAAAAGCTCGCGCACTTAGATTTACGCATGCGTTAAAGAGCCCCGGGTGGCCAAAATTAATCTGAAGCCGCCCAACTACGGCGTGCCTCATAATCAGATCATGGTTCTGGCACCCAAAACCACTGAATTTTGTTAGTTTAACGCTTTTTCCATCTACATGTCCCACACAAGATGACCGGCCACTCGTTCACGGCACGATTGAGCCGAACGTACGCTTGCAAACAACGAGTACGTATACAGTGAACGAAGAGATGGTGGCAAGAATAGAGGCACCCTCACTCGTGCGCTCCTGTTTTATTTACACATCTGCGGCAACGTTCGCCACCTTGTGCTGGTCGTACTATAGATGTGCGGAGAAGCATGCTTCCGGAATTTCGCATATTCCCTAGTACGACGAAATCTTGGGCCGGATGAAAAGCTATAGCTTCAAATAGTGTAAATCTTGAGCCAGCTCGATTCAAAATTTCGTGCTTTACATACAAGTATAGGTGCGTCAAGAAAAGCTTGTAGATAAAAGACGCTTTTCATACCCAAACTGAAAAGCAGAGAAAAGAGCTAGCACCGCCACTACCGCTCGATGAAAATGACGCAGGACCCGCAACATTCAGAATCAGCGCGATGCTTTGGCGTGAGGTCCACAAGGTCAGGAGGTGTCCGATACCTTATAGAGTTTGCTACAAAAATTACTAACTCAAGGCGCTAGTATGTGTACAGGAGATTCAACTATACGGAGGTTCAGCCAGCATTGCAATGCTGGCTGAACATCCGTAACTTCCGTAAGTTCAAACAAATCCATGTATTGTCATCATTCCATGGAATCGTGACAGTAAACGGATTTGTCTGAACTTTGCTTTTTGCCTTCAAACGGGTGTGTGTCTGAGAATGGATCATTTTCGGCAAAATACTGCATTGTAAATGCGGCAATTCGGAAAAGGGTCATTCCAGGTAAAACGTCCCAGACCCCAAAAGCGACCACCGCCGATTACCTTGGAAAAACGTGGGTAATAGTTGTCTATTGTGTGAATGAGGTTTACCCAAATTCTTTCTCACTGTGCTTAAATTCTGTGCTCAAAATCGGATATCTTGTCGGAGTTGGAAGTTAACCAAAGATCGGTAAGCCAGTTTGGTAAAACTACAAATGGGGCAGTGCAGGGCGACATGCGTTGGACCTCTTTTAACGTCAGAGAAGCGCAGAGCAAGATTAGTTTTGATGAATTACTCAGGAAAATGGATGAAATAAATCGGCGGCTAAAGTGCACAAGTATCTGTAAATGGAAAGCGTGGACGCAGAATGGAGGAACGGGTCAAGAAAGTTGGCAACTAAGTACAAGGCAATTTAAAGTGTAAATAGACAAACAAGAGTCATCAAAGAGAAAATGAGAGAAACAGAGGCAGAGAATTGGATGCAAACATTGAAACAAGAAGGCGATGGAAATTTACAAGAATGTGAAGAAACAAATTAGAAGGGAAAAACTGTACAGTAACGCAAAGGGCAATGCCTTACTATTTGAGGCTCGAGCTGGTTGTCTGAGGACAAAACACACCGGAGCAAATATTCGCCACGAGATGAGGCATGTGTCTGGTGCAGCAGAAATCCGGAGACCACTCTGCACATCCTAATGGAATGCGAAGGGATTCAGCCAGTGAGACCCTTAGGTAACGTACATCTGCCAGAAGCGCTGTGATTTAAAATGGACGGAAGCATCAACCGGTCATCAATCGACTGTTTCGATGGGCAAAGCCAGGCACCCAGCATACGTGTCAATGCCAGGGGGCTTTGTATAAGCAAGAGATGTTTAGAGCATTGACGGAGAAAAAGAAATCAGCGACGACTACGATACTCCCAAATGCGCTATTTGACCGCAGCTCTATGCGTGTTTTCATTTCGCGATAGATTGATCATATCACCACACCGATTGATAATGATAATATTGATAATGATCAATATTATCACCGATGATCACCGATCATTGGTCACCGCTGATCAATATATGTCACCCATTGATAATGATCACCACACCGATTAGCGGAGCCGCAACCCGCGGCCCGATATACAGACCGGCCACACAGTTGCCACTTCCCGGCAACTGCGGCTTATGTAACCGTAATCTTTACCGGGAAACGCTTGCGGCCAACGCTATGCGCGCAGGCGAGCTTTCTCGTTCTTTTTTTTCTTTCCCCGGATGGCTGGCACCGCCACTGCCACGGATGCGCGGACGTGAGCCTCATCTGGTGGTGCTTCAGGGTGCCTTCCTCCGTTTTACTACTCGTGCTTTCTGACCCCCCCCCCCCCCCCCCTCTGCACTACGCGTTCGCTCTTTCATCCTTCGCTGTGCTCGTTCGCTCGGTCACGCCGATGTTTTAAGGAAGTTTTAAGGAAGACTTAAGGAACAGAAAAAAGATTGAGGTGTATACAAAACTGCTAGAATAAAAAAGAAACGTGTATAGAACACTTGATTAACTCAAGCAGGCTTGACGACTATTTGTCACCGCCCCGTTTCAAAGGCGATGCCAATGAATAATAATAATAATAATAATAATAATAATAATAATAATAATAATAATAATAATAATAATAATAATAATAATAATAATAATAATAATAATAATAATAATAATAATAATAATAATAACGATGCTGCTGCTGCTGATTATGATGATGATGATGATGATGATGATGATGACGACGACGACGACGACGACGACGACGACGACGACGACGACGACGACGACGACGGACGTTGGGATGATCGCGACACTGCCAGAACTTGCACGACTGGAGAATAAATGTAGATATTTCCGCTGTTGCTCTTCCGAGATAATTTTATTGCGCAGGTAGCTAAGCGATAAGATTTTGTCATAAATGAAAAACTATTTATGTATGGGGATGTATGAAAAAAATGGCACCGTAAACACGCAAACACTAACCGAAGATCAGTGGGAGGCCAAGCTATCAGACCTGGACCCGAAGAGACGGCGCAGCCTCATGGAACAGGCACGGGAGGATGGTCATGGCCCGCGGCTACCTGGGATAAGGAGGCTGCCCACCTAGGGCGCAAACTGCGCGTGCTCAGAATAAAAGTTCATTCACTCTCCCTCTACGCATCCACATTTATCACTTGTAAATACCGCACACAGCTTCCTGTCGCTTTTCTATCACATAAGCATTGATGGGTGTTTATCGCAGAGCACAATCTATTCGCGCATGCAGCCCAGCAAAACGCGAGAAATACTTGGAAGCATGCTGAATTGTGTTTTCGCTGGCGCTGTACCCCGCAGCATTGCAAGGACAACGACTAGTTCAGTGTCGGTGGAGGACTGTTAAGTTCGGTATCTCTTGCCGCAGTGTATGTGTACAACTCTGGAACTGCAATAAAAAAAAAGGGGGCGAAATGTACTATCTGGCCTCAATTGTCTAAGGAAGCAACTTATTTCTGCAATAATGCACTTCGTGACCGAAAGGAAAATCCGAGTGTTCAAGTATCTTGCAACTGCTGACTATGTGCCTTCGCTGCGTGTGCTCCATAAGAAAAAAAAAACGGCTGACGACTCCAAGAGTAAAAAGTGCAGAGCGACTAAACGAAGACAGAGAAATCAGATGACACACGTCGTGAATTGGAACAAACTAGCCCGCCAACATCCGTTGGCTGAACAATCCGACAGAACGTTGACTAGCAGTGAACAAAACTTATGGTAGGTCGAAATAATCATTTTAAAAGTCTTGCTTCTCTTCTACATTCTGATTTTTCTTCCTTTTGACAATGCAAGAAGGAAATACACACCAGGCGCGGCAAAAGAAACGGGTGGAGCTACAATATACTTAATGAGGTGCTGCAGACGCCGGAATAATGCAACCGGCATTTTGAACGCAGCCCTTTCATGATTCGTCCTTTTATGTGAAGCACTATCAAAGTGGACATTTGGGCGAGTCGGTTAGCGCTGATGCTGGTGTTGTCCGTGCGCCGTGAACAGAAAAAGAAAATTAGAATAGGCATATTATAAGTAAGGCGACTCACTCCATTAGGGCGTGAACGATGACCATGCGAATGACATCAAATGACACCGCCTAAGCAACGGTTCTCTTGATACTTAAAATTTTATCGCTCATCATGTTTCTTCCCACATGCTGGGATAAATTCAGCATGCTACGACAGTTTTACCAAGCCTAATACAATAATTTTTGTCATCAAAACTCTAAGCTATCAGGTTAGTCATGAGTGAGATCTGCAGATTACAGACCAACTGTTTGAAAGAACATCCGCACCTGAAGACACTGTAGAGGATATAATGTCCTTATCTTCGGCAACTAAGCATTACGAGTGGAGTATGTATCAGTAAACCTGCTGTAACTAATTCGCAACTTTCACCGACAGCAGCGGCGCCACGCGGTATCATGGTGAACCAGCGGCACGACCACCAGGGCAACTTGCCTATCATTGCCTTTCCAGAGTAGGATGAGTGCTAAATATTCAGAGAAAGGCGCTATTGGTTCGCGCACTAAATCGTCAAAAAAGAAGAGTTGTCAATGATCGAGCGAGACAGAAGGAACGCCGCACGCTTCTTTGACAGAGTGCATCAAATGAATGCATCACAACAGGTCTGCGTTCACTATGCCCATCGCATTATTCCATGCTTCAAGCGCCTTGCAAAGTACTTTTCCTATAATCCCCTACCTTGACATATCCCTCACTTGGTGTATCCCCGTCTTTTTCTCTGGTTTCCTTCCTGGTGACGCTCTTTCTTTCGTCCGTGCCTGTTGTCGTCCTTTTCCTTGCGTTCTTTTTTATCTCCATTGGCAAAATATTGTCCATACATGCTCACTCATGCTCATCATGTTGCTTGGTGAGAGGTCTAGATACCCGCCGTGGTTGCTCAGTGGCTATGGTGTTGGGCTGCTGAGCACGAGGTCGCGGAATCGAATCCCGGCCACGGCTGCCGCATTTCGATGGGGGCGAAATGCGAAAACACCCGTGTGCTTAGATTTAGGTGCACGTTAAAGAACCCCAGGTGGTCAAAATTTCCGGAGTCCCTGCTACGGCGTGCCTCATAATCAGAAAGTGGTTTTGGCACGTAAAACACCAAATATTATTATTAGAGGTCTAGAGCTGGCTTTACTGCCATCTGTCGGTTAATATATACATTGTGCTTATCGTACGTTTATCGAGTACGTTTATCTAGGTCAATTACTCACAGGGAACCCTGATAATGAGAAGGAAAATTACAGAAGAATGAAAATGGGCTGGAGTGCTTACGGGAGGCATTACCAAATCCTCACTGGAAGATTACCACTGTAGTTGAAAAGAAAAGTGTACAATTATTGCGTTCTACCGGTGCTAACATATGGGGCAGAAACTTGGAGGTTAACAAAGAAGCTCGAGAACAAGTTATGAACCTAGCAAAGAGCAATGGAACGCAAAATGTTAATCGTAACGTTATGAAACAAGAAGAGAGCAGTGTGAATAAGAGACCAAACGGGGATAGCCGATATTCTATTTGACATTAAGAGAAATAAAGATGGAGCTGGGCATGCCATGTAATTCTTAGGGTAGATAACCGGTGGACCATTAGAGTTACAGAATAGGTGCCAAGACAACAGAAGCGCAGTCGAGGACGGCATAAAATAAGGTGGGGTGATAAAATTAGGAAATCTGCAGGCGAAGATTGGAATCAGTTGGCGCAGGGCAGCGGTAGTGGAGATAGCAGGGAGAGGCCTTCGTCCTGCAGTGGACATAAAGATAGGCTGCTTATTATTATTAGTATAATGATGATGATAATGACGACGACGACGACGACGATGATGATGATGATGATGATGATGCAATGTCTTCAAGCCGATGCTTTCCCTAACTCTAGACATGCTAAAATGTACAGAGTAATTAGCAAATATAAACCTCAAAGCCTGACTTTGTATTATTTCCAACCTGTCTACCTCAAATTTCTACCAAGGATCCCAGACACACCAAACGTATTCAAGTATAGGTCTTACGTTTCACTCGTATAGTAGCTTTTAAGTATTCAGACATAACATTCCAATGTGACGGCGCCAGCTAGGAAAGTTTAGAAGTATACGCTAAGGTATTTGTAGTCTTTCAGTGATGAGAGAGTCGATCCTTTAATGTCGTAAGCGTAATTGTAGGGAGTCCTCTTTCTTGTAACACATACGTGAACAGTTTTCGCCAAATAAATAGTCATTCCCCAAGTATCGCCCTAATCAGAAACCTTGTTTATATGCTTTTGCAGTTCAACGCAGTCATTCGACGAATTAGTTTTACACGATACAAAAGCAGTCATCTGCGAATAACCTGATATGAGTTCACATGTCATTACATATTTCGTTCATGTGTAATAAAACCAAATGGGATCCCAAAACTGAACCCTGGGGAACACCTGATGATACGTCAACGTTCCCTTAATGCAACGGCATTCAAGACAACCCCTTTGACGTCTCAAGTTCAAGTATTTCCCAACCACTTAATGAGATCATTGTTCATATTATATTTTCTTAATTCAAGACCAAATCTTACGGCCTAGATTTGGGCACAGGAACCACATATATGCCATTTTCCAATCATCTGGTAACGTGCTTTCTTGCAAAGAGTGGTAGCGCACATGACAAACCGTCCGGCCTCGTTGCTTTAGAAGAGTTATTGCAATCGTTCTAATAGTGCGTTTATTTCCCGCGGTTCAAATGCGATGTAAGTCGTCCATTAGTTGCACACTCGTTTCACGTACACTGTATATAACGTTACTTACCAAAATTGTTCGCTTTAGATGCTTTGACAGATTGACTCACAAAACTGCAATAACAGTTTTTTTTCTTTTTTTGTGCAGAGTTATGGACTTGCAAACTCAGCGCTTCCATTTCTGTAAAAAGCACGAGGTTATAAATCATACTTTAAGGGTATTTAAGGGTATTAAATCAATTTTTAAGGGTATTTGGGGCTAGTCAAGCTGCTACGAGCAGCTTTTTTCCCCACTTTACCCCCGCAAAGCTGTATTTAGTTTTTGTGGAAATAAAGCATACATACATACATACATACATACATACATACATACATACATACATACATACATACATACATACATACATACATACATACATACATACATACATACATACATACATACATACATACATACATACATACATACATACATACATACATACATACATACATACATACATACATACATACATACATACATACATACATACTTCTGCTGCCTAGAGTTGCTAAAACCTGATTTTCTCTCTCAAGTGACATAAATTTCATTCAAATCTATCCAGCACTTGTCTCATGGGATAATGTCTGCGTTTTACGTGTCTTGCACTTGAATTATATAGGAAATCGGCAGTTGGTTCCGAGCCAAAACTTTCTTTTAGCTAAGACGGGAAGGATCGCATAAAAGCAATTGAATAATGCACCGCGTGCACAGTTATTATTTGATTAATGTGCTGCCCACTGTATCTTGGTAATTTCTTATGGTTGTAAAGTCAGCTTGGGGGCACCTTTAATTAACTGTTCACTGCACAGCGTTTACACCATCCTGCGACCGATAACAAACGTTATTCACCATAACTGCTAGGCTTCAATGCTTCAAATCTGCTCTTTTTTTTTTACTTCTTCAATTTTCGTTTTTCTAGGACGCCGCAGTGGAAGGATCCGGATCAATGCTTAGCGCGCACCTTATACTAAAGATATACGAACGTCTTTTGTGTTTCGTGCTAATCGAAATACGATTGCCGAGGCCCGGAGTCAATCCCGTGACCGTTCTTGTGGGTCGTTTCTTGTTCAGGAGAAAAAATAAATAAAAGAAGAAAAAATAAAGTCATTGGGTCAACAAGCGCCTTCCGTTCCCGGCGTGCAGAGGGCGCCTCCGCGCGACTCGTGGTACACGCACAAATCTTCGACACTCGCTACAACAACGCTCTACCGCAGGCGTTTTCGACGCCTGCCAGCGAACGATGCCGGGTCGCCCGCAAAGAAAACACACTGACCACCGCGCGAGCGAACGCGATGCACCTTGGTGGGTCCCCGAACCCGAAATGAGGGCGATAAATCAACGAAGAGCCGCAAATGGAAACGCGCGCAGGTTGACCAGCGCCGCGACAGCGGCCGAACTGGGCGAGCTGCGATAAATCTGTCCGTAACGACCCGCCGTAAAAAATGACACACGTGCACACACGTGGAGGGCGAGGATGGGGACGATGCTTGGGAGCTCGCTCGCCGGCCGACTGAAGACCGCCAGCGGCCAGAACGTTTCGCCGTCGGCCAACCCGCTTCAGTTCGGTGCCTTTCTCGTGCAAACGCGCGTGTTCGCACGTGCCTCCGACGCGTGTTCGACACACAAAAGGCGCAAACGCGCACATCAAGCGAGGGTGACGTCTTCTGCGTCGGCCATCGGGCCGGCCTGACGAGTCTTGCACGAACGCGGCCTCCTGCCATAACGTCAGCGCAGTCGTCAAGATGCCACGCGTGCGAAACCGCGGAAAGCACGAGGGACTCGAAGCGGGCATCGGTCCTGTCGATTTCCCCCGCGTTTGGTTGCCGTTCGAGGCTTGCAGTCGTGCAAGATGAACCTATAATTAAATTAAACTCTGAGGTTTTGCGTCCCAAAACGACGATGTGAGTATTAGGCACGCCGTAGTGGAGGACTCCGGAGTAATTTTGTCCGCCTGGGGTTCTTTAACGAGCGCCCAATGCGCGGTACACGAGCATTTTTGCACTCCGCCCCCATCGGAACGCGGCCGCCACGTCCGGGGTCGA
Source organism: Dermacentor variabilis (assembly GCF_050947875.1). Lineage (NCBI taxonomy): Eukaryota > Metazoa > Arthropoda > Arachnida > Ixodida > Ixodidae > Dermacentor > Dermacentor variabilis. The sequence goes on along the minus strand of NC_134571.1, from coordinate 53,477,358 downwards.
ACCCTACACCTCGAGCTCAGCAGCGCAACGACATTGCCGCTGGGCTACCGCGATGGGTCAGCACCGGCCAACAGAAATATCTGCTGTTCGAGGCTTCTAGTGGCGTCCGTTTTAAGGAAGTCGAATGAAACGGAGAGGTATTCTCGGGTTATCACTTCCGGCGATACTATATATCGCCTTCGCGTGAAGTAGTGCTCAACCAGCCAACCAAAGCGCACCTGACAGCCGAGGCGATAGAATCGCCAAAAGTTATCGTCCCAGAGAACGTCCCCTGTGCTTAGGTGGTAGATAGAATAGCGTTATGGAATGAATGAATCATCTTTATTAAATACGGCATGCCTCTTCGGCCTAAAGGATATATGGGGTTCAGGGAAAGGGATTACATACGACGATGGACGTACGCCCCATACACAAACTGCCAGAGGGAGAGCAGGGTGTCTCGCGGGTGCCACTGTCGTTATTTGTGGTGAGCCAGTCTTCAAAGGAGGTGGTATCTGGTCTCAAGTATTTAAAAAAAATTAAGTTATGGGGTTTTACGTGCCAAAACCACTTTCCGATTATGAGGCACGCCGTAGTGGAGTACTCCGGAAATTTCGACCACCTGGGGTTCTTTAATATGCACCTAAATCTAAGCACACGGGTGTTTTCGCATTTCGCCCCCATCGAAATGCGGCCGCGCCGTGGCCGGGATTCAATCCCGCGACCTCGTACTCAGCATCCCAACACCATAGCCACTGAGCAACCACGGCGGGTATCAAGTATCAAGTATTTTTGCCGGAGATCTCTGTATCCAGGACAGCATGTGCCTCGCGGTAAAACGGGCACCCGTTCTACATGTGCGGATTACGAGTGGTTCGGTGGCTTTTGCTTCCTGAGTGTTTTCGTCGTCACTGTCGGCGGTCGTGTTAGGTTGGTGTCTCTTATATGTGCGCCATTAAGTGACGAAGAGCCGCAATGGAAACGCGGCTTCGGTTCGGGCCTTACGTATTAGCGTATTATCTAGAATGTTGTCGATGGTTCTTTTTACTGTTTGGTGTCGCCTAAGCTTGTGTAATCTGATTTCATGTATGCGCGACGCGAATGGTGCAGAACTTTCTGGAAGACGCGCGGGCACCAGCCATTACTCTAGAACCTTCGACGAATGATGTATAAAAGCCGACGCTCTTGATCCGCAGGTCAGATTTTCGACGATCACCGACAGTGTTCGCCGCTGTCGCCGTTTTCAATTGCAGCATGTTTTTGAGGGCACAAGTTCGCCCAATAAAACGCTAGTTTCGTAACTCCTAGTTTTGCTGCTTTCTTCACCGTCACTACCACGTCACATTAGGTAGTGACGGTTAGCGCAAAGGTTTCCAGGCCTTCGAGAATTAAAATTAATGGAAGTCGTCATATTTCTCAGGCCAGCTCGACAAGTGTACTACTTTTTGAAGTAGAGTACACAAGCCGCGGCAAAAATGAATGTCCTCCCGCCTTTAGCGCGCCATCCATAAATAGATGGTTGACCTCAAAGGTATCACGTCACATGCGCGTACAGTGCAAATTTGGGCACCTTGATCCTCGAGTCAAGCCGCGGAGAAAAGGGAAGTGGCATCGTCGTATCGAAGTCTCTGAACGTCTCTCAAGCGAAAGGCAGCCTGGGGGGAGAGTTGTCTTCACCGCACGAACTCTACTATTTCAGAAGCGCACTTCCAGGGGGTTGAAGATCTTGAAGATGCATTCGTTCACTTCGCGAGAGTAAGCGTGTGTGTTTAACTGAAGCACTTCAGCACCAAATCCAGCACTGAGCATGCGAGACAGGCGAGCCTACTTGCGTGTTTCTGTATGTTTTTTTCTGTATACGTGCTAAATATCGGAACCAAGCTGCAATGCCAGCACAGCCGCTGTTTATACCGCCCCACTGCATCGGCCACGATTAACAATTTAGCCCTCGATGATGGCAGAATTTAGCAGAGCCTAGTTCCGTGATCTAGTTATAGGCAAGTGTACCAGCTGAAATCTAGGAAAACCATATCTGTTGCGTAATTGTGAGCGCCATCTGGCCGCTCTTGCGCGCGATTGGTCACGAAGGGTCAGTGCTCGAACTATCCTCATTGGCATTGTGGCAGTGGTGTCTGGCGAGCTAGGTTCTTCAACGCAGTATCTTTTTCCCCCACTTTGAGGCTGCTCATGTCTTGCACGTTGATCGGGTCTCGGAGGCATAGTGCTCACCGGTCCAGGAGAATGTGCAAACCGAGGCGGCCCGGGGCAACCAGGGACATTATACACCGATCGCAGCCGCTGTAGCTTCGACGCAAGCAGAAATGGAGCCGAAGCCTGTACTGACTGCGGAGGAGACAGATGCTCGGAAGAAGCGTCGAGCGGAACAGGAACTAAGAAGCAGCGTACCGCGCAAAAAACCAAAGAAAGTCTCGCTTAGTGTGCAAACATAATCTGAGCGAAATGTCAGGCGACGCGACAAGGTGACGCGAGTGAGACCCTCCGGTCTGTCACTTGCCGCTGAAGCCACGTATACGAACGAGGGCTGCAGGCGGCGCGACGAGATGGCAGCATGCATACCCCAGCGCTGATACCCTTGGCCGTGTGCTTGGCCGCTTTTTGTTAGTAAAACGTCGCTGTTAACGGCGGGTTTACACTTTCTACTCCCATTTGCCCATGAGTTCTCGAACTACTGCCGATAGTCGGGCAACGACATCTTTAGCACCCACTGCTCAAATGCGATATCAGAAATCGAACAGCATCGCAGCCAAAGCACTACATACACCTATGGGCTTACGCAACTCTCCCACACTGAGTCTTTTGTCATGTATACGCGCTTCCTGGGGTACTGAATTGAACACGTTCTTGCGACTGCTCCGACATGCATACATCTCACGGAAACACTGAGTGTTCGTATTTGTTCCGAGTTGCAGCGACGATTAGGCACGCAACAGCACCCCAAGCTGCGCCGACAGAGAAGGTGTGCTCCGCCACAACACACGAAGGAGGTGGCGATGGCGTAGGGGAAATGCATGCACAGCCGGTGTCCTGTTGGCCAGTAGCTCGACATGGTTCCGGACTCGAAAGTTTGAGAACCGAGTGTACGGGCGACTGGAACGAGCTTTCTGGTCGCGCGATGGCCCATCTCATCGCTCGTCGCATGGTCATGTCGCGCGCAAAATCACTCAAATGTGGTTTCCACGTACTTTTTTTCTTTTTCTTTCTCGTCCATTAGAGTACTACTTATAAACGAGGACAATTGCTCTGACGGACGACATGTTTTGGCAGTGTAATAAGATGCAAACAAATTGTCGTAAAGAATAGAAGCTCTTACTGTATACGCACAGCTCTTCTTTTCCACCCGGATGCCGCGTTCGCTTCTCTATACCTTACAGAAGCGGCAGGTAAATTCGGGCGCTCGGTCAGCACGACGAAACCATCAACATATTTATTTGTGTTCCTGATAATAGCAGTCGGAATAGCCACAGTAATGCACAGTTTCACGATGTTCAAAAATCACGGGAATGTTATCTGTCATTATAAGAAGGGTCGGGTGGATGAATGAAGTACATGGGCATGGGCAGCCCCATTGCGACAAGATGGCGGCCACAAGGCAATTGAACGTGTCTTTCATCTTTCCTTTGGGCCTCGTCTTTTGTCGTTGTGTTGGGAAGATTAAGAAGCAGCTCTTGTGTGCAACCCCGTTTTCTACTGCTCTCATTTTGCGAGTATTTTTGCGTGTTTTCGGGAGGCGCCGCTTCCGAGACCTTCGGCGATGGAAGCGGAGTCAGCTAGACGTTCGGAGGAGACCGACATCACAGCGTCGAGCGCTCCGAGAAAGCGCAATCACCTGATGAGCGACACAGGCAGCGAGGACACTTTGCTGTACTACTCTGCTTCAGAAGAAGATCTGTCGGATGACGGCGCCTACTTGACAGTTGTGAGGCAAAAAGAAAAGAGGAGAATCGTCACTGCCTCCTCGTCTTCAACAAGGGCGACGGCGGCAGCAAAGGCCCATGACACGGGTCATACCATCCTCTTCTTGCCCGAGACGCCGACCGACAACCCGAATCGGCTAAACAGGCAAGCCATATCTGTAACACTAGAGGCTCTTGTTCCAAATGAGATCACGGATATGAGAATTAACACCCGTAAGAACAATCTCGCGGTTGATGTCAAGAACAGAGCAGTATTGGATATCTTGAGTACAGTGAAAATGCTGGGCAAGATAAATGTTCGCGCCATAATACCACAGGACAGCAATACTATATCAGGTGTGATTTATGATGTCGATGAGTCAATTGACGACAACGATCTGCCTATTTTGGTCAAACCCGCCACAGCAGGTGTAACTATTATTGAAATCCGCCGCCTAGGAGATTCACGCTGTGTGAGGACAACTTTCAAGGGAGGTAGCTTGCCGTCCCACGTGAAAGTTGGATTTTTTCGTCATCCAGTGCGACCGTTCGTTCCAAGAGCACTTCAGTGCCGTAATTGTTTGAAGATCGGGCATGTCAGCGGCATATGGAAAAATTCGACCGTGTGCACAAGATGCCCTGAGCAGCACAGAGCTGATGCTTGCCGTGCAACTCACTTAAAGTGTTCCAATTGCTCTGGTCCCCATGAAGCGTCGAAATACTGCCCGAGACACAAGACAGAGCGGAAAGTTCTAAAACAAATGGTGAGAGACAACTCAACTCACAGAGAGGCCGCCGCCAAAGTGCGACGGCGTAGTGTCCGCCGTTACCGTAGACGATCCTCGTCTACTAGAAATACTGATACCGTCGCAAGACAGACGCTACTTCCTGAGGCTGGTGCTCCCAAGGCGCTCACCCAAACTAACAACACGGTGTCTGATGGCGCAGTGAGTACCTCTACTGCAAACGACTGGCCTGCACTTCCGACATTAAGTCCTTCAAAGGTCGACGGTGGACTACCGACGAACCAATGATGGCACAGATCAAGTGCGAGTTCCAAGACAAGCAAGTAATCGCCATAATAAAATCTCTAATGAAAGTCATTCGCGTGTTGGTAAATGACATGCAGACGCCATCTGCTCGAGGTGCACTACAAGTGCTGGACGGCCTGAATCCGGTTCTTGCGAGCCTCGAGTAGCAAGCACAATGGCTCTACCGCGTCAGCCGTTCTTCAGACAAGTCAAGGAATCATCTATTATGCAATGGAATGCTCGTGGCCTGAAATCCCGCAGTGATTTGCGCCACTACGTTTTCACCAATCGATTCCCCATTGTTGCCGTCTGTGAAACGAAGCTACAGAAACCCGTCCGGATCTCAGGCTATGAACCTCATGTGTAATCGACTTGTACTGACATTAGCAAAGTGATCATCTACATACGGTGTGAACTGACTTACGTTGTTCATGCAGTGCGGCCACATGACACTAATCAGTATGTGTGTTTGACCGTGAAAAAACAAAAACTTGCGTTTACATTAGTGGGCGCTTACCTTTCTCCATCAAGTCGTTTCGATAGGCAGAGACTGAGTGACATTATAGATGCGACACCTGGTCGATGGATTATTGTAGGGGACTTCAACGCGCATCATTCACTTTGGGGAAGCCACAAGATAAATTCCAAAGGAAGAAACCTCGTGTCCTTTGCTTGCGACCATGAACTTTGTTGTCTAAATGAAGGCAGCCCCACGTTTCTGCGCGGCCGGACGTACAGCAGTTGTTTAGACTTAGCATTTGTTTCGCGATACCTCACTCGCTGCGTCCATTGGTTCGCAGATACAGAAACTCACGGAAGCGACCACATTCCTACCTACCTGAAGATAAAAGGCCTCACCAAATCCGTTCCTTCAAATTTTAAACAAAGAATAGATTGGCCCGTGTTCAAATCACTTATGGAATACGCATGCCACGACGGCATTTCGTCCACACTAGAATTTGAGATCGCCAAGGCTATGCAGGATGCTATGCGCTCATTTCTACCATTAGAGAAATACACAGATTTTGATTCGGAAATACAGAGCCTCCGTGCAATCCGCCGGCGAGCGGAGCGACGGTACAGACGGACTAAATCGTTCTACGACCTTAGAGAGGCCAGACGCATTCAAAAGAAAATTCAGCGTCGCCTTGCTGTACTGCAAAATCAACGCTGGAAATCGTTTTGTGAGTCTCTCGACCCGCGTAAACCTCTGTCGGTTGTATGGAGAACAATCCGTGGACTTCGAACAGCTCCTCAACAGCGTCGTCCATTTAAGTCACTAGCCCTACATCAAGGACGCCGAGAAGTCGAGGTAGCCGAAGATTACTGCGCAAGGATCGCGGGTCCGGCGCTCACGTATTCACCTTGCGCCCCTATTCCCATTGTGCCCCCTTGCTGCCGAGATCCTCGTATGGACGCTGCTTTCTCCATCGAAGAACTGGAGGCCGCACTTGCTGGGTGCAGGCGATCTTCGTCACCAGGACACGATGGCATCACATACTCTGCGCTTGCAAACCTTGGTCAAGAGGCCAGAGATGCCCTTCTTGGCCTATGCAACGCATCATGGCGTGAGACCTGGTCCTTACAACGTTGAAATCCAGTCGGCTTGTTCCACTCCTCGAGGCTGGCAAATCCCCGTTGGCATTGTCATCTTACCGTCCAATAGCACTGGCCAGCTGTGTCGGCAAGGTAATGGGGAGAATGATCCTTACACGGTTAGAATGGTACTTGGAATTTTACAACGTCTATCCAGAGGTAATGGCTGGTTTTCGACGCGGCCGCTCGGCAATAAATAGCGTTATCGACCTGGTAACATACGTATACAACACCAGAAACATCTGAAACGAATCACTGCGGCCCTATTCCTTGATGTTAAAGGTGCGTACGACAATGTAGATCATCATGCAATTCTGGATTCCTTAGAAGCTGTAGGGATTGGTGGACGCACCTTTCGCTGGATACGCAACTATTTAAATGGAACATCTTTATTTATTTTGACTGAAGACGGACCAACGTCATCTAGCTATACCAGTCGTGGTGTACCGCAAGGCGGAGTACTCAGCCCTACCCTTTTCAACCTGGTGCTCGTTGGTCTCGCTGATTCGTTATCGCAAACCGTTCAGCTCTCCGTATATGCAGACGACATTTGCATATGGGTTCAGGCGTGACACGTGTACAAGTCCGCGCACGACTTCAGAAAGCCTCAACGGCTGCGTCAATATACCTAAGAAGACAAGGCCTGGAGCTTTCCGCTGAGAAATGCGGACTCGTTGCTTTTACTCGCAAAGCGATGGCCCCGTATGCTTTGAGGATTAATGACCGAATTATACGATATAGACGAACGCACCGATTTCTTGGCGTCATCATCGCTAGAGACTTGTCTTGGAGCCCTCACATCTCGTACATGACAAAGCGTTTGGCCGCCATTGTGGACCTTCTTGCGTTTCTCGGCGGGAAGTCCTGGGGCGCAACAGTATCGTCAATGTTGCAACTATATAAAGCACTGTTTTTGGGCTTCCTGCGGTACCAGCTTACCTGTACTAGGAAATACTTGCACTACGAATATTCGCAAACTCCAGAGCGTGCAAGCCCAAGCACTCAGGACTTGTCTCGGTCTTCCCAAAACTACGTCATCGATTGCGACAGTGGCCATAGCCAGAGACGCTCCTTTGACAGTCTTCATTGATACAGATGTCCTGAGAGCACACATCCGACTCCTGACTCGGATTCGCTCACACCATCTTGCTTGCTTGCCAGCAAAAAGGCAACTTTCAACTTTTGCTAAAACTATTGTAAAAGATCAGACCTACTTGCCATCAGAATTTACGCCCGCTGCACGATTGTCAGATCAATTGTGGTGTCTACACCGGCCGCAAGTGCAACTGACAATTCCAGGAATCAGAAAGAAAGCTGGAGCGCCATTGCAAGCTTTGAAACAAGCAACTTTGGAGCAAATTCACAACGTGCACAGATTCCGGCAACATGTATACACAGATGGTTCAGTAAAACTCAACAGCTCTGCTGCTGCAGTCATCATCCCGGCAAAATCTGAGGAAATCAAAGTAAGAACTTCATTTGTGACCACATCGACGGGTGCAGAACTCGCGGCGCTCCGTGCTGCACTTGAGTTCATTAAGCAGAAGCCACCGCAACAATGGACAGTCTTTAGTGACTCCAAGGCAGCCCTTCAGTGCATACAAAGCCCAATGCGCCACGGACTCAATGAAAAACTGGCCTCAGAAATTCGGCACATATATCATCAAAGCTATGACAAGGGACACAACATAATCTTTCAGTGGCTTCCAGGACATTGCAACATCAGCGGGAATGACCACGCCGACGAAGCCGCCCGATCTGCACATGAAAGTGGTCAACGAATCTTCATTCCGCTTTCGCGAACAGTCGCTGCGGCTGAGCTGCGATTGATGTCCCGTGAGTGTACTTTGCCCCTGTGGGACTCAAATGTTTTCACCATGTGTCGGTTGCGTTCGTTGTCTCCGGACATACGGATGCACCTCCCGCCTGGGTTACCACGACGTGAACAGACCATGCTCTACCGTCTGTGGCTAGGCGTTGCCTTTACGAACTCATATACGCTTTCCTCATTGGAATGGCCAGCAGCCCCACGTGCGACACATGTAACATCGACGAGACGCTCGCACATATTATCTGTGTCTGCCCACGATACGGCGCTCAAAGACAAGTGATGTGCAGAGTACTGGACCAGTTAGACAATTGTCCACTTTCAGAACTAAAAGCTTTATGCCAATGCTCCGAAAGAACATCCGCGTTGAAGACCCTACTTGCGCTATTAAGGTTCTTGCGGTCTACGGGGCTTCACGACAGACTCTAAGAATGCCGCCCCCTACCGCTCTGTAGTGTACGCGCTTTGTTCGTGCTTGTCTGCCTTTCTTTCTATCTTCCCCTTCCTCTCTGTTTCTCTTTTTATCCCCCTTAACCCTTCCCCCTGCGCAGGGTAGCCAACCGGAACTACCTCTGGTTAACCTCCCTGCCTTTCTCTGCATTATTTACTCTCTCTCTTGTCGTCGTGTTCTAGTACATAACTCTAATTTCTTAAGACTGACGACAAAGCTATATATGGCCGCACTTTAAAGGCCTCAGCCGAAGTGACCTCAGCCTCATCCAAGTCGTGCCTAGCGCCCGGTTCATCCGAAACGAAGTTGCCATAATGACGGCTAACTTGAGAAGCGCCAAAATGCACTAAGCCACCAGCAAGCAATTCGGTAAATAGGTAAATTAATATTTATTTCAAAGTGCATTGCTTGTCTTCACGCACCCAATCTTCCAGATTCCTCTTAAACCACTTCTACCTAACCTTCTTTCTACGCTTATAACAATATAAACAGCATCGGTGGTCTGATGTGGACGCCAGCGTAGACATTTCTGTATACCTACTGCCGCGTCACTAAGCTTTAATTTTATTACCAGAACAGGTTCCCTGGATCATCATCCAAAGATCCGCCTCCAGCACGGCTTACCACGGCGGGAGGTAGCTCTCATTTGTCGTCTATGGCTTGGAGCAGCTGTCGAGAAACGTGAGCCTACTCCTACCTCACCGGAATGATCACAAGTCCGGAAAGTGAAGTTTGTGGGCGCAAGGAGACAATAGCGCACTTTCTCTGCGATTGTCGTGGTTTCAATACACAAGAAATGCTCCTCAAGATTGACAATTGTACCCTGGTTAAAGCCAGAACTCTTTGACCATGGTCCAAGCCGACGTCCACATGAATTGCTTTAAAAGCGCTACTGTGCTTTTTAAAGGCAGCGGTACTTATTGAGTAACTGTAGTGTGCAAATAGATGCGTTCTTAATTTTTTCTCGCGTTTTCTTTTTTCTTTCTCATATTTGCTGGCCCAATGCCATTCCCCTGAGCAGAGTAGCCAACCGGACAGCTTTTCTGCTTAATCTCTCTGCCTTTCACCTCTTGTGTGTGTGTTTTTTTCTTTCTCTTGAACTTTATTATTGGATATAATAGCCTAAAAGATGTCCCGTAAATCACCTGGGAGATGCAAGAACGCGATCATCATCTATGGGATCGTTTGTGTAATATGGCGACTACTGTTGCTCAAACAACCTTGAGAGTTAAGAACCACGATGTCAATATACAACTTCGCGAACATAAAGTATACTTGTTATTCGTCGGGCTTATAGCCGGCTCCTAGCTCCCACGCCGGCGTAACTCATATACTAAATAAGAGGTCTATGGAAGTAGCCATATTCGGAACTGGACCGATTGCACCAACTAATCGACCTACTAGTGTAAAATCCTGCCTATACATGCAACACTGCAGTGGGGCCTCACGGCCACTCTGGCACGATTTCCGTGGGCTATACGCTTTTCTGTTAACAGACGGTATACGTCGGTATCAGAGTAATACAACGTCGCACACCTCCCACGTACACCGGCGAGGAAACCAGAAACACAACGTCACAGTGGTTCCCATGCCGAGCCAAGAAAAACTATATACCTTATCCAAACGACTAAGCAAACATGTATGACCTTAGAATCAAGATAAAGTGAAGTGATCAATTCATGATGTTTCCTCAGTCACTAATCACGCCGAACGATCCGACCCCCGCTTCTTTCTTTCTGTCTCTCACGAGGGCAGCAGGAGAAAAAGCCTGGCCATATACAGGCACACTTGAGACCGCGTGTAAGCAGTCATGCGAGTCATTACATAGATTGCCCTGCCCGCGTGCAATCTAGGTGCGCCGCCAGCCAGTACAGTACTAATTCTTCGGCGATGAACTCGATTTACCTTATCCCTCAGCTCTCGTCGCGAAAACCAAGAATAATAGACTGCGCCGCCGCACCGCAGACACGTACCGAATATTCCTCGATACGGTCGCCACACGCTATCGTTCGCGCATAGACCACCTCGCGGAATGCAGCTGCCTCCGAGTAAAGAAGAAGGTAGCGCGCACGTATACGCGAGCCCTTGGATTTGCACGCAGCGCAGGTGCTCGCCATAATGACGCGCCGCGCGGAGCACTGCATTTTGCGTGTTCAACGAAAAGGCCACACGCGCTGGGCGAGCGCTTTCGCCACGGTGTGTATAGGTTTGCCGCCGATCGCGTGCAGTGTCCCATTTCACGGTTATCAGTTACAGCGTTACCGGAGCGCGCCGTTGTCCTTGACGTTTCGACGACGGCGGCGGTGGCCGTGCGGCTCAAAGGCAGCGCGCGAAAGCACGGTAGCTCACCACCGCTGCGCCCACCACGTCGGCCACACGTCATCCGCGAAGCGGCCGCAGGAGCGAGCGCAGCCTAGAGACGCGGGGCCTCGCCTCTCCATTAATTCATTGCGAGCCTGATTGCAAACAAAACGGCAGCCAGCGGTTGTCTAGGCGCTCGCCGAAACGAAGACAGAACAAGCAGGGGGAGAAGGTTAAAAACAAACAAAGATAGGAAAGCCGGCCAGGGTAAACAAGGAATGCACGCTCGCGTAGCACGCACACATCTGTTGCCGTTTGCTACAGATGTGTGCGTGCATGGCGTTGCGCGGTGGTACTACGTGAAAGACGGAAAGCCCCGCCCCAGCCGTTTTCGGGAGCAACTCTTCCTTCTTCTTCTACCGATCCTGCGCGAGGCCCCGAACATATCTTGCAGCCCGGGCCGCGAGCGAAAGATGCAACGTTCGCGAGCACTGACTGAGAGCGAGCGAAGGGAAAGAGCACAAACAACCGGCGACGGGCTAACCAGTCTTCCCGACATCCCCTCCCGCTTGGTCCTCTTGCGCGTACCTGTAGTCGTAGCGACCGAAGAGCGAGCAGGCAAGTGCGTGTACGCGGTCGTATTAATCACGCCGATCCACACACACGCACGCCGCCCGCTCTGCTCCCGTCGAACTCCGCCGGCGGCGAAGAAGCGAGCGCCCCGCACCAGCGCGATCGAGGAGCACCGCTGCTGCTCGCCTTGCACGCGCTGCCACCGCAGATTAATCCGCAGACCACGTCGCCGAGAAGAAGTCGAGCACGCCTCGGTTATCCCTTCGCGCCCTGCCAAAGCCGCCCACTTCAATCAGGATCACGCTGTCGGGCCAGCTGGCTGTACACAAGCCGCCAGGCAGCGCTCGGCTAATAACCACGGGGCTTGCTGCTGCCGCTGCCGCGTGCTTGCATGGCGGGCGAATCGGTGCGCGGCGCACTATCATTACAGGCGATGGAAGCGGGGGACCCCACGGAACGACTTCACGGCTCCTATTAACGCGCTCGACGCGCGCTCCTCCGATCGGTACGGTACGCAAGGGGTCCGTGAAACGCGGGCAGAGACCTCGGGCGAGGATTCCACGGAATGACGGCCAGGTCGACGTACGCCGTGCGTGGGCTTCGCCATCTAGAACAACATGACCCGCAAGGAGTCCAGGCCGATGCAAGGCGGATGCCATATGTGCTATAGCGTAAAGCATATGTCAATTACATACGTATATAATAGGTTCGCCGGGTGCTAAGAAGTACGTATACGTTCCAGAATGGTGCACGGGATCGAAACATTATAGCAAAACTTCGGAACCTTCTGCGTGCATGGTGTCGCCGTCGCATGACTGCGCACACAGTTACACGGAAAGCCTTGGTTGGATGGGAGTCTGTCCAGTCTATGGGCACCGGCATTCGAGATCGCTTGTTAGCAAGGATCAAGTGCCGAAGACAGGAAATGAGGAGAAATGCGATAGCGGCAGTGGAGAGTCACTGCGTCCATACGGAGGATTTGCTCTGAAAGCTTCAGGTACTAAGCAGCTGGAAAAGCAGCCCTTGAATAAAGTAATGTCAACCTTGTCTCTTTCAGAATGCGATGCCAGAGGTAGGTAACGGGGTTCCAAAAGTCACATTGTCAACAACATGGCACTGCATGCACGGTGAACAGAAATTAAAGTCAGTGGCGCAGCCAGGGGGCGTCATACCAGGCCCGTACGTCCCCCCCATTCCCCCAAGCCCCCAAAAATTCGTTAGCATGCGGCCTTCCCAGCCTCCCTTTCCCTTTGTCCCATCCCATGCCATGGAAGCAGGAGACCCGCAGTATGATTAAAGGTGGAACCTTATCTGAGTAAACTGTTTCCGTTTATATGTTAAATGAAAATCTAAAAGGAGAGCAGAAGGGTGTACGGGGACCAACTACAATAAGCGAACAGCAGTGCAGGCTCAGACAGATATTAAGGTACTGAAATGCTGACTCCACTGAAGAGCTCTTCGCCCAGTGGTGTACCTGTCCTTTTCGTTCCTATGTCTCCGTGTTGTGCAGTAACTTCCCTGCAATTCAACATGATCAACCGGTCGAGACGTAGCCGCCGGTAGGAGTGCCCGTGCTTGTTCCTTCCAGGCTTCGGAAAGATTGAAATAAGCGATGGCCAGTAGATTGCAGCAACCGGTCCTCGAGTCAAAAGTTTATTGGACAAATGGCGCCGGCAGTGGCTCCGTCCGAATGCCACTTGCATATTCTGGTATGCAATACGCTGAACACTTGGTGAATATATTTTTACTTCACATATTGTCAATCCCACGAAGGATTATAGCAAGAATAGTGTTTCAAAAATTTTTACAAATGGAGATAGTTTGTACATTAGTAACAGCTCGATAGACCTGGAATATGTCACAATAAACAATGCCATAATATGAAAGCTAAGTCAATCTTAACTGCGTCTGTTCCCGCATTGCGGCTCACGAAACGTGTAGACAAGACCAATGGAATCAGCGAGTTACCCATTCATTCAGTCTCATCCCTCCAGCCCCGTCCACATAGATCTAAATTCATTAACTCCCAGTGGTGCAGAAATGTCGAAACAACTTCCTCTAACATCTATAATACTGCCGCCACATGTTCTCACATTCAATGACTATCGAAACCACAGGCCATTGAAATCCACTTGCTTAATTGGCTCCTTTATCCGAGCTCGAGGAAGGAAGCCAATCAGCCTCACGTATTTAAATTATCTTTAATTCTAATAGCAATTGAAAGCGAGCGTGTGAGTACGGCATTAAACACCGGAATGTAAAAGCGCTTATAAAGCAACTGCTCACCGATGGAATCGCCGGGGCCCTTTTAAGGATGAAGCAGTGACCTGTCCTACCGTCGCTAGTGCGTGGTGGATTAGGGTAAGAATTCCGAGTCTAGGTGTTTGTGGATACGGGGTTAAGGCTCACAGTTGAAAGCGCCTTTATTTTCACGCAACCCTGTGATGAGCAACAGACGCCACCATCACATCCATGCCCAGAAATTCTGTAGGTCGACACGCTGGCGCCATCTATGGACCAATAGGCGCGAGGCAGTTCTGCCACTCTAACCCACCACATCTTCAATGACTGACAGATGAATTTCAGTAATTTTCAGGTTACTATGAAGAGAGCAGTGTGTTTATATAAAAGTTTATATAAAAACTGGCTCCAGTATTTCCTGCTGCTCTTGAAACATATACAGTGTACGGACTGGAACAGAGCGTTGTGTAGCACTGCTGCAGGAAGTATACCGAGCTATCGAAAATTTTCAATGGCAATCCAGAAATATTCAAGCAGCCATAAGAATTTCATTATAACTTAATTGCACACTGAATATATATTTAAAAATTCGCAATCCTAAAGATTACGGTGAAGTATGCACCATGTGCCAGAAGCGTCACTTCATCGCACAGAAGAACGTACACCAGTGAGCAAACGTATACGGACCACAGGGTCACCGAAAAAACAAAATTTCTTCGTTGTTAACATGCGTAAACGGAAACAGATGAGTGCACTAGAAAATTCGTAATGCCAAGTTTTGACGACAGTCTTTAATTTTATGCTCACGGGTGCACGTGTTGTTTCCATGCTATTCAATACAGTATTCGGCTCGCAATGATCAATCGATCACCTTCGTATTTCAATATTAAGTAGGTTGGACATACCATATTTAAAAGGTCGCCTGGATATCACAACACCTCTAAACGCTTCGAACAGTATAAATTCTCCTGAAATTCCATTTAAGTTTTCAGCACCATTTTAAAAATGCTCAAAAACGCCAGGGACGATTCTAACCGGAGCTAGGAATCGTCGTTAAAAAATGGGAAGCACTATTTCTCCCAACATGCGCTGATCCTACGTCAAGTGCAGTCATCACAATAGTCCAAATATTCTTGAAAATTTCACCGATTAAATTATGAAACCGCTCGACGCTTTCGTCTTCGGCAGAAGGCGCTTGAGTATAGACTTCCTAACTCGTTTCAGATTGGCAACTTTTTGTTTAGTATGTTCATTTCAACGGCTATATAAATAAACTGCTCAGTTTGCGGGAAAATTCTATCTGAAGGGTCCGAGTACCTCTATCGCAATTCAAATCTCCCCCATGCAATCGGGAAATGGTGACGTTATCACCGCCCTTTGCTGCCCTCTGTGAGTAAAATGGCGCCCGACAAACGGCAGTACTTTTTTTTTCTTTTGCACAAAACGCAAATGCGCGGCCATGGAGAAGCCGAGCCAAGACAGAGCTGTGGATTCTCCGCTGTAGGTGCTTTTGGCCAAGTGGCGTGAACCGTTCGGGCATTCCGCGACATCACATGGAAGTGAAATTCCCCGTAATTGCAGTTTGCGGGAGTTTTGCGAGTTTTACGCAGCACTACGCGATATAAGAGAATTTTAGTGCGTCCGATATTCCGGCAAGTGCGGGCGATTTGCCGGATGAGCGGGGGCGCAAACGTGAGCGGCCAGATTGGTGGCGCCAGCTGGTGGTGCGAAGCTCAACCACATAAACACAGAGCCAATTACTATATTATTCTTAGCTGGGTTGTAAGTTTTCGACAGCGGCGTAATTGTGAACACAATTACGCCCTTGCCGAAAATTTGCACCAGCAGCGAAGCAGAATAAAGTAGGTTACTGCAATTTCAGCTCTGTGTTTGTCTGGTTGAGCTCTACAACACCAGGCGGCTTCACCGCTCCGGATGCTCACGCTTGCGCCCCCGACGATCCGGTATCCGCCCAAACCGCCCCAGTTTGCCGGAATGGGGAACCAGCGCTGGATAGGCGGCGCGTCGAAAAAGAGTGCGTTGCACGCCGCCCTGGCGACGAAACGCGGCATATTCAAGCCTCTCGACCAGACGACACGTCCGCGGCGGTTTCATAGTTCGCGCATATGGTTCGCATGTTTCCGTTTTCGTGCCGCTTCAAGTGGACAGTTTTCGTAAAGAAGCTAGCGCCATCAAGTGAAGAAATGACGAAAGAAGCTTTTTAAGCTTTATATATTTTTCACTGTGTGTCGCGGCGAGCACGTGCGTTTATTTAACGGTTGCGCCCTGTGCCGTTCCCATGCTTGTGTGACAGCCTGCCTCGCAAATCTAATAGCTACGGCGCCGGTCTTGCTGCGCTATGGTTTCGGAAGTATTGGTTGGCCTGAAGACATTCCATACTTCTCTGGCTAGACATAAGAAATTGTGATGTTACTTGGCCACAGCAGTCAATGGAGAAGAAAGCTTTATCGCATCAGCTGACTCGGACAAACAAAGGTTTGACTGCTCCGCTGCTTGATCCGTAACAACCCTGGCTACATTTAGCACTGATTACATAAATTTACCGGATGCATCTCAACGCCGAGTCCTCATCCGCATGCGCATTTTTAAAAAACACATAGGCGGCTTAGTCACGCTTGCGCTGGCAGTATGCGCACACAACTCGTATTACAAGGCAGCTTCTCTGCCACATAATTCTTGGCAATGAATGGAAACTATTTACCTTTCGTATCGTTCGCTTGGTGCGGTGGCATTGGAAGGAGCTTGTCGGTGGTATTGCGAAGGAAAAATGGTTGGTACACATGCCGGATGGTGCATGCTATTGCTCATTTTGTTTCCGACGAAAGGCCGACTGCAGATTCTGCTGTTTGGCACTGGCTGCCACGGCTGACCGTCTTCACTATCGAATAAACCAAGCACACACGCGAAATTCGATTTAGAAACCCGCCCGACACCGCTTAACAGGGCGACAAGACGGGAACTTACTCCGCTCGACTGACAGCTTGGATGCAACGCTGCCTCCGTTCTTGTTCATAGGGTTCAGATGGAACGCCGCAGAAGGATACATCCTCCCTCATTCCGACGTTGCTGTGACACTTGTACACGCAACAGTACCGTCGGCGTCCTTTTGTTTTTCTTCGACTTTCAGCGCACGCAACGCCGCTAGCAACAGCAATTTTCGTCCGCGGGGCGGCTGCGTTGTGCACATTCTGACCGCCAGGGAGCCGCTGCAGGCGTCGTGAAAACTCCAGCGCTGGTTCCCCATAGCGGACACGCTAAATGCCTCTATAACGAAACTACTGAAACGCGAAAGCGGGTGGCGGTGCAGAGTCGAGCGAGAACGAAACCCTTCGACCGCCCGCCTCTTTGTCAAGGGTAATGTCAATGCGTTCGTTTTTCTAAAACTGAAATAGAACTTGACAAGTAGCATTTCTTTTTCGTGTTATAATGACACACATTTGTGATTTTATAACGAGTGATTGAGTACTAGTGAAAGAAATTAAACGAGCAGTGCCTTCGTCATGGAGCAAGTACTTGAATGTCTCTGGGTAGTCTCTAATATTCTGCAGTTACCTCAATTTCTCAATTATTAAGGCTCTGTTCGCGATAATATTGACGCCTTAGGGGTTCGTGAGCACTAATCTATATCCCCGTAGCTTGATTTATTGTCTTTAGTGTCCTTTTAAGCTTCGACTGCAGCTTACGTAACAGTAATGTTTACCGGGAAGCGTTGGCGGCAAACGCTATACACAAAGGTTAGCTTTCTGATAGAAACGCGGCATCCTGCGAAGGCCGAAGCCCGAGGAAGGCCACAGCCACAAAAAAAAAAAAGAAGGAATATATCATTTGCAGGTTTCTGTTATTGTTTCGCACTTTTAATATTTCAGTCTGAGAATATGTAACATAAAAGACACGCGCTATCGGTATTTTGTTTCATGACATTTGTTTGCGGGCTATCATTCTCAAAATTCCAAGAAATAACTTTGTCAACAATGTAAGGTATGAGCAATATATAATGGTGTGGCAATATTACCCGCATATACCGCATGCTATATATCAAGGCGTGGCATATAGATATACCTAAATATATACGGGAATTTCCGCTCACGGGGACACCGGCGCCGGACGCCGGCACCGCATTTTCTGCGAGACGGGGCCGTCAACGCCATCGCATTAAAGAGCATTGACCAGGAAGTTCAAAATACCCACCGAAGGTACTTTGAATGAAGTGTTTTGTCCGCTGATAAAGGTCTTAGTACACCTCAATCGTGCTGTCAAAAACGTCGATTCGTCTCGCAGAACCGACCACAGGAAGCACACGCTGTCGATGCACGGCTAGTGCAAGGTACAGACGTGATAAACAGGCGTAATCATGCACAGTTCATTGTTTTGCAAGAACGATTTATTCAGGCGGAGTACATCTGCGAAAGCAGCAAGGCAAGAAGCACACCAAGTTTTTTTTCTTCTTCTCTTGCAGAGCTTGCTTAAACTCTAGCAGCGTGGTAAAAAAAGTACGAGCTCCGCTCACGACGCAGAACTGCTCTGAAGCATTCGTAGCAAAACAAACGAAAGGCAAGTAGCCTGTAAGAACAAGGCAGCACGGTGCTGGTTGCTTGGCGCTGCTTGCACCATGAGAGGGAACACCTGTGGTGAACAAATGACACAAATATGTAAACAATCAATTCGAAGAGCACTTGCGTTTCTACATAAGAAGTGGCATTTGTCGTCCCCCCCCCCCCTTACCTCCGGTTCCATTCATTTCAAGCACTTTCGGACAAGAATGAATCTAGCTCCACAAAACACACTGTAGACAAGTGATTGACGTCCATATGCTAAGGACAAACACAAATGCTAGAAATACACAGTAAACATTTAAACATTCTTTAGTGTGATAGCCAGTTTGTCACTTGAACGAGCCAGGTTGTTACACAAGTACCTTTACGTGACCAACGTCCTCGAGGTCGCTGGTCGGAACTAGGAGCGAAATGAATAAACAGAGCAAATGCATCTTAGCACTTCATACTTCCCGCTTGCAGCTTATCTTTAAACATTGATACATATATCGAATGAAATGAGAAAAAAAAAATGCGCCGAGATGGATCCAAACTTACGACCTTCAGATGAAAACACTATCCACTGCGCCACACAGCAGCCACGTTGCAGCATTTGATATTGGCTTCTATGCATATTACTTGTCCTGCACCTGGCGCTATGTTCTCTTGCAACTCGTGCACTGTCCAAGCTCGGCAAGTTTTTCGATAACACTAGAGTTAGTCGTAAGTCGCCCAGAAACTAAACAGAGATTCGTCGTGAGCGCTGGCAGTGGAACGACTCGTTGATACCAGAGGCATATCATTGAAATTGACCATTCGTTTATATATATATATATATAGTCATATCATAAGAAGCCAACAAACACTGACACCAAGGACAACATAGGGGAAATTACTTATGCTGAATAAATGAAATAAAGAAACGATAAATTAGTGGAAATTAAAGTGGATGAAAAAACAACTTGCTGCGGGTGGGAGCCGAACCCGCAACCTTCGCATTTCTCGTGACGCCTGCGGCAAAAACGACGTTCCAGGTCCGCCGCCAAGGTCTATGAGTGGTGGCGCTGGCTAACACTCCCAGGGTTCTACTAGTACACACAAATACTCAAGAAAGTGGATGGGGAAACGCCGCCGCGGTAGCTCAATTGGTAGAGCATCGCACGCGAAATGCGAAGGCTGTGGGTTCGGCTCCCACCCGCAGCAAGTAGTTTTTTCATCCACTTTAATTTCCACTAATTTATCGTTTCTTTATTTCATTTATTCAGCACAATTTCCCCTATGTTGTCCCTGGTGTCAGTGTTTGTTGGCTTCTCATGATATGACTAATAAAAATCGGGCCCCTCGGTTAACCCCCTTTCTTCTCGTATATTATATATATATATATATATATATATATATATATATATATATATATGTATATAAAGAGAGAGCATCAGATTAGCACTCTACTACGTGCACCTCTGTTTACTGTAGTCAAATATCAGGTCCGCTGCCGTCAGAAGTAGCAAACTCGCAACAACCAAGATGTTACGTCGAGCATACACACCACGACGAGCCAAGTTCCAAAATCAAGAAAAACGGCCAAACCAGTCGGCCAGAGCGCCTTTCAGGCGCATCGCTAACCACTCGGCAATGTATACTTGCACGGCGTCTCCTGCAATGAAGATCAAAGGCGGGGTGCGCGAGGACCAACGGCAACGTTTCCCGCCCCCTCGACTGGCGCGTCTATATAATACAAGCGAAACGCTGTTCGCCGCTCCTTGCGTTATAACGCCAGCGATTAGCCGGAGACAGCCTAACGGGCCTGCGCATTTAAGCCCGAACCTAGAAAATCAAAAAGCGCCATGGCAGAAAGATACATTATACAACTTACAATAAGCTCGCCCCCCCCCCCACCCACACAAATGCACACACATACGCACACCTTTTTTTCCGCCCCCACTCATTCACCTCACTTTTTTTTTTCTCGGGACGATCACGCCCGAGTCACGACCCAGCAACAGCAAAGGCGTACTCTCATCTCCTCCCCTAGGCGAGCTGGGCCTATTCGGCCCACAGGCCCGCCGCAACATCGCCGCAGGCCATCACGACTTTTGGCGCGCCAGAGCACGGCGGAGCTCATCATCCGGAACTGGACACGTGCCGGCCACGCGCGGCACACACGCCTGCCGAACGCTGAGCAGGTTGGGCCCGGCATACCGGAAGTGACGTCCGCTCCCCCCTTTTCCTTCGTGTCGACCCCAGCCGCCCGGCTCCGGGAATGAGCCACCCACACATACCACCCCCGTTATACAGAGTTCCTCTTCGCCATTTTCTTTCGGTTTTTCTTTTTCCTTTTCCCCGTTTCGGACGCTTCCTGTGGCAAAAGGGAGGGACCGGAACCTCGCTGTTAATACACGCTGCACCTGACTGAGGCGAGAAGCCCGGAGCGCGATCGCCACGCGGCAACAGGCTGCTCACGAGCAGGTGGCGATAATGAGGCGCTATCATCGTTATCCGGGGCAAATTGGTGCCGTTGAAATCTGCACAAGTATGGGAAAGCAGCGATTTTTGTTCCCCATTTCGTCCGACAAAGAAGGGATGCCGTTGAATCATAAGCTAAATAACAACGCTTTACTAAACTGTCATGCTCTAAGCAAGACTACCTGGCTGGCAGTGGTTGTACTTATATGAGGGCGAACCAGAAAATATTTGCCCCTATTTTTTTTAAACCCACATTACGGCGGTAAATGCGAATTCAACATATCCATTACCAGCGGTGGACCTTTCTTGGGCCGGCCCGGCCTTATCTGCCGGTAGCTCCACGCCACGGCGCTGCTGTCAGTTGTTGTAGATGGCGGTTTTCCTTCAGCGACGACGTGCGATTCGTTTTCTCTGCATGGAGCAAGGAACGAACGTCCATCGACATCCAGAGGGAAATGCAGCCCACGCATGGGGAACGGTGTCTTGCTTTGAGAAGTGCGAGGTGTTGCGAGTTCGCAAAAAGGCCGTGAAGACTTGCATGACAATGAGCGTTCGGGGAGGCAGCGTGCGTCGCTGACTGACGTCATTTCCCGCGTGGATGCCATGGCGAAAGCCACCATGCAGTCCGGACCTCGTCCCTAGTGACTTCCACGTTTTCGGTCCACTGAAGAAGTTCCTGGTAGGACAGCGATTCACGTGCAACGATGAAGCCAAGACAGCAGTCTGGCGGTGGTTCCACAGTCAGCCGGACGGATTCTACCGCAGGGGCATCTCATATTTAGTGCTGCGATGGCCCAAATGGTCTGAACCGGTGTGGGGCTATGTGGAAAAATAGTGTAAGGTACGTAGAATATTACGTTATATTTGTAATTACCTGCGTGTACCTTATTTTTGCTAATGAAAAACAGGCTTTCTGATCTAATAAAAGGAAATAATTTCTGATTTGCCCTTAAAGAAAGTGGAGTATACTCCTATCATGTAGGTACGGTAACTTTCCCTTTTTTAAAACGCCTTTTTTAACATTCTGGGAAGCTATGATTCACAAGTTACGCACAATGCTTACTTGGGTCAACGTAGCCTTTTACATTCAAGAGAAATTAGTCGAACTACATAAGAACAATAGTTCCGCTTCACCATTTAATTAGAAATTTCCGCGCAGCCCCGTAAAGCTGCGCACCTATAGTTATAAAAATTATCGGCACGAGAATTTAGGGACCGCCTTCTCGTTCGGCCACTTTCCAAGAATACCAATTTACATTAGCGCCGTTCGGCTCGAACCAGCTGAAACGCGCGTGACCAGGGCTGCTCGAGGAGGAGCAGATTTTCAGAGCCATTTTCACTTTTCTCAAGTTGTCGAATGAAGTGACACCAGGAGCAGCTGAAGCGTCAAAACCGTAAGGAATTCGCTTCCGGAGGTAAGGCCCACAAGTTAACATTAGTGCACACCTGTACAAGCTGAACAACCAAAAGTGGACACAGCGCGCATGAGAAACTCAATGAGCGGCAGCTTACAGGTAGCCTTAAAAATAAAAGCATATGATCGACGGCGCCGAAAGCTGGACGATAAGAAACCTGAAACTGCTGACCGAGCCACAAGCGATGGCACGGAAGGTGACAGACACATCATCAGGAGGCAGCAACAAGCCAGTATTGTTTAGAGAGCAAGCGGGGTACATGATATGCTACAGGGCAAGGCAGACGTGTAGTTGGGCTGGTCATGTAACGCGCAGAGTAGAAAACAGCCGGTTCATTAAAGCGAGAGAATGGGTGCCAAATGAAAGAAAACGCTGCCTAAGGAGGTAACGCACTTGAGGGAGGGAGTGACGACTGGGAAAGTGGATCGGCTCGGCTAATGAAGACGTGAATGACTGCATAACACAGGGAAGCGCCTTCGTCCAGCAGCGGACCTCGAGGCTCGTGATGACGCCAACCATGATGTACCAAGCTAGCGCCTTTCGTATACATACGACATGTAGGTCGCGTAAGCGCCTACCAAGTTCGTCCGCGTGACAAGGAAACAAAGTGATACAAGCAACGCAAAGCGAGCGAACGAAGGGAAAGCTGCACTGTCACAATGCCCTGGACGCCGACGAAGCAGGTGACGACAACAGAATCGCCGCGATGACAAACAGGGCAACACGATATGGCGCGTGCGCGACAGGCAGCCGCCGGGGCCGCCCCCGCAGCCGCCGTCTCGCTTTTGATGGGGGGAGGGGGGGAGGGCAGCGAGGGCCTCGCCCCTAGGGCTCAGAGGCGCTCGCTCCTTGCACGGGGCGCAGATGGGGCGAGCCCGGTGCGTCCAGCGTCTGCCACCAGTGACCCAGATTTGCGACCAGGCGTGCAATATGGCAAGCAGCAGCAGCGATGACGAGACGCACCATCGGACAGCCGGGCAGGCCGATACCACCTACACACACGGCTGGTGCTGCTGCTGCTCCCGAAGAAGAACAGAACGTGCGCCCACGTGCGAAGGCAACGTATACAAGTCCGCGACGCGCTGACGACGCAGCGACAGAGAGGGAGAAGCGGGAAAGAAAAAGAAAGCAAGTCCAGAGAGTTAGACCTCAAAAGCACAGAACGAGGGAAGATGGAAGGTGCTCTCCACAGTGGCGACAAAACTGCGCACTATCGGCGTTCCGCCGGGCGGACGGCACCCGAGCCACCGGCGAAGCACGAAGCTTCGCCAAAAAAAGCAAACAGAAATCAAAATTAAAGGAAGATGGTTTCGCGCAAGGCCCACAAGAAAAGGCAGACGGGACTGAAAAAAAGGAAGCGGCGCGCCATCTCTCTCCTCCACTTTCTCCCAGCAGCTTCCCCACAAGGCGACGACGGCCATTGTGGGGGAATGAAAAAAAAAATGGAGGAGGCTTCTCCGCATGGACGAACCGGCCGCTGCCGCCGGACCACGCGTGCAACAATGAAAACCTGGGTTGGGCCGCCCGACGAATGAGTTCCGGGTTCCGAAACGGAGGAGCTCGAGCGCTGAACGAGGGAGGGGGGGGGGGGGTAAAAAAAAGAAATGTGAAAGTGTCGCAGCGAAATTCCTACGCCCTCTCTTCGCTCCCATTTCCCTCTTTCCCTTCTTTTTATTCCCTTTGAGCGCCTTATCCCTACTTATTCCCGAATCTCCTTACATCCATTCCTTTCGTAACAGAAACCGGTGGACCGCGACCGCAGGACATTAGCCGCCACGGAAGAAGGTACATATATAGAAAAAGAGTACGCAGTGGACAGGTCCTTTGCAGCACGCCGCTGGCGGTTAGCCCGTGAAAGGGCTGCGCGCACCCAGAAACGGCCAAGCGCGAATGTGCGTTCGAACGGCCGTCGTCCTTTTGTTTCCGCCGCTGTGCGCGATGGCACGCGAAAGAATCTCGCGCGGGGGCATTCCAGTGTCCGGTGGCGCAGGCCGGGGGGGGGGGGGGGGGGGGAGTCTCAACACGTGACAACCGCCGGGTAGCCGCGATCTTTGAAAACAAGTGAATTGAACGAGCCCGACCGCCAGCGTGGAATGACATTTTACAAAACGACCGGCGACCGCATAAAGCCTATACAAGCCATTTGTTGCGGCCACGTATAAGCTCCTCTTTGTTTCCGAGTGACCGCAGCGAGCCACACAGTCCTAAAGGCATCGGGCATCTTCGTGCGGGCAAACGTCGAAACAAAAACAGCTCCCCGACCGACGCGTGCATTGTTCCAGCGCGAAGAAAGGATGCACGCGAATGGTTGAAAGACTACGGCACGACAAGGGCTGTTTCTTCCAGCGGATGACGTTGCGCGCGGAGAATTGATTACCCAGCACGACCGCCTTGCAAACGGACGGCAATCAAGATGCACGGCAGGACGATCCTGCCGTGACAAGGAGATGGAGCGTAGTAACAAAACGACGCGTCTATACGAACGCCTCAAACCGTTGGGAAAATCTGACCGACTGCACGGTTCGTATCATTCATCGAATCTGCACGTGTGCCCTAGGTATAGTAACATGCACAAGCTGGACCCAGCATCTTTTAGAGCATAAGTGCCGGAAAGCGCTCTCAAATCCACGTGTACTAACTTTCGGATATTTGCTTGCGCAAATGGAGCACCAAGACCCTTTGATCGGCCTGTATGCAGATGTACATGGATCCCCTAGCAGCGTACCTAAACACTCAACCAAGTTATGTTTATTTCACAAAGTGATTGGTCCAAGGGTTTCCGTGAAAACAAGCAGGCGACTTTAGTACGCATTCCAAGAAAGCGATATCTCGATGTTCAGCAGAGGTCGCGTAAGAACAGTATAATCCGAACCAGAATAGGTAGCGATAGGAAATACCCAAGCTGCTCACTCATTAAGGAGTGAAATCCACCGTTCGAGCTGCTTGCGCTACCATATCACAAGAAGCCAACAAAGACACAGTAAGGTTGCATTCGTCTGTTGTCCTTGCTTCTCCGTTGGAACGTGAACTTTCTCAGATGATGATCGGCAGTTATTGATCGAATGCATACAGGAAGTGATGGAGGTCAGATGGACAAGAAATATTTATAGGTAAACTTTTCTTATACATGACAGATAAAACAAATGCATTACAACTTGAACAATTGAGAAACAAAGACTCACTCTTCGACTGTCTCAACGACTGTTAGAGCCTAGACTCGTTTTAACGTACATGGTACGGAGCCTCCCTGATCTATCAGCAATCCTGATTTCAGCCCAGTCTCGGGGACAGCATATCGTCCCTATTATTATAGCTCACACAAATAAAAAGGGCGCTGGGCCATTGGCCCGTCACACAGATGCGGTTGCCAATGAGAGTTAAAAGTTTGTTAATCCACAACCCAAAGGGATGGGCGTACTCTTAAATGTAAACATATCC
The DNA here is from genome assembly GCF_050947875.1 of Dermacentor variabilis. Lineage (NCBI taxonomy): Eukaryota > Metazoa > Arthropoda > Arachnida > Ixodida > Ixodidae > Dermacentor > Dermacentor variabilis. The sequence continues at coordinate 53,451,575 of NC_134571.1, read as the reverse complement.
AAAACAGTTTTCCTTCTTCCTGAAACTCCGTTCGCCTTTCATTTATACGTAGTCAATGACGGCCTCAGCAAAACATGCCAGGCCCGCACAATTTATTGCTAGGCCGTCTAAAATATTGGTAGCGTCTCCAGGCCGCAAATGTCTCGGAAGCCGGGGCATTCAACACCGCGTACCGCCGCTCCACTTAAGGTTTGTCGTCGTGGGATAATCATGACCGTTCATGGCATCCGTTGCTTATTGCCTACAAGACGACGTCCTCCCAATGCGCTCTTCACGTGCGTAACTGCATCTAGCGCACCCTGTAAGTCGTCATTCGACACCACGCGGGCTTTTCTCAGCACTCCGCAACAAAGCCCGACGGTTGCCTCCCGGACGCGAAGGGAAGCAGACCCCCGCTCCGTACATGCAGCACGTGGTCAATATTGCTAGGCCCTTCTAAACCACGGCGGTGTCTCCAACCAGCCAGGGACTCGGGAGCTGGGCGCCACAACACCGCGTACAGCAGTCCCATTCAAGGTTTGTCTGTGTGGACCTATTATGGCCGTCGACGGAATGCCAACTCAGTGCGCACAATACCGCCTTCTACGAATCCGTACCGCGCCCCCCTGGTGCGCGCCGTAACTCGTCACCCGACACCACGCGGGCCTTCTGACCCCTCATAAAACACAAACGGTTGCACCTCGGACGCGTAGGGGAGTGGACCCCTCTCTATAAGCAAAGTACGTGGGCGACTCGCAACACTTAGGAAGTACACAAACAACCAATGCGGCCTTACAGATACCAAGGATAACATAGGAGAAATTACTTGTACTTACTAAACGAATTAAAGAAATGATAAATTAATGGAAGTGAAAGTGCATGAAAGAAATTGGAGGACGCTTAAGCATCGACTTTAAGAGTGGAACGCGATAGTATTCAAAGGTACCTAATTGCTTCTCACGCTTTCCGGCAACTGGAGCGTGTGTAACCGTAATGTTTACTGGGAAACGCTAGCGGCGAACGCTATGCACGAAGGTAAGCTTTCTGGTAGAAACGCGGCCTCTTGCGTGCGCCGCGATGCGACAGAGGCGAGCGCCAGCTCGAGGTATTGCAAGGAACCGGGCGCGCCGCTTTGTGGGCCCCGAGACACCCGCGCGCCGGCGCGCGGAAATGGCGGTTGGTTCGTGAATGATAGAAATGCTCGAGAAGGAGTTTCTTTGAGTTATCGCGTAACAGAATTATGTTTTCTCGTATAGTCAAATAACAATCCGAGAGCGACCATGTCTGTAGGTTGTGTGTAAGTCATAGTTTACGATTTTTCCGTGTATTTTAGGTTGAGAAATTCAATTATTTCGATAATTTATTTGCGTTATATGCAGGGCCTGGGTGGTTCGAAAACCTTTTCGCCGAAAAGACGTCCGCCACAGACACCGTATTTTATTTTCTGCGACACGGGCTCCTTAACGCTATCGCGTTAAAACAGCTTGCCGGAGGTGCATGGCGTACGATACCACGTCTTCGCATTACGCGTGCGACGCTCTTGCTAGTTAAGCTACCGCGGCGCCGTTCTCGCATCCACTTTCTTGCGTATTTATGTTTTACTACTTTAACTAACCTTGGGAGTGTTAGCTAGCACCACCACTCACAAACCTTTCCGGCGGGTGTGGAACATCTTTACCAACAATACGAGACCTAACGCGTACTTATCCAATTCACTAGTTTGTGTCGTGTACAGAATTGATGGATTTTTGGAGACACCACCTTCCGGGTTCCTGACGATGAAGCAAGTCTTCGAATCAGTACATGAAGCAAGACTTCGAATCAGTATATGAAGCGTCACGATGAAAATATCACCCACTGCTCTGTCTAGAAAGATACCTTTGTCGTGTTTTTTTTTTCAGTAACTAAAATGTGACTACGAAACGTTCACGAAATCTCAGTTTAGTTTTCAAATATTATACGGTATCACTACACATCTGGCAATCGTGCAAATGAAACACTTCACACTCATCGCTTACGCACGGGCAGTGCCTGTTGCTTAGGCACAAGTGTTAGACAGGGCCACCGCGTTGAAGTTGAGGTTTGTGGGATCGCGGGCGATGTAGTCCTGGCACACCTTGGCAGCGTCCTGCGGAAACAACGAGAAATAGAGAGAGAGAGGGAAAAAAGGTTACACACGTTTCTGAAGTACATCAAGGCAAGGCCACGGTGATAAAGAAGGCACGAGGCTTTCTTGTCTTAAAGTACTGTTATCTTCATCATGTCACGCCAGGTAGAGCAACAACTCTCGATTAGCAAACAGCAATGTCAGACCAGCAGGTCGACAATATTACGACCCCGCAAGCCTGTCTTTTTTTTTTTTTTTTTTTTTTAGCCAACCATATGAAACACAGCCAAAGAACACAGTCATAAAGGTAGGTTTGGACCACCAGGAGACCACAGAAAAGAAATTCCCCCGACGTGTATCGAAGTTGAAAGTGTCGTGAACGTTGGCTTTGAAGACAAACGACACCGACAAGGACGAAAAAAAGAAAAAAAAAAGAAAGAGGGCATACACTACCGTTATTACATGCGTTATATCCCCATTATTGCGACAGACAATCGCGTGCTTTGCCCTTTTCCATGCGTTATAGGCACGTTAACTTCTGGCTGGGAACGACAGCCATGAATGACATATGCGCCGTACGCCGGTAGGACACGTACGCCGTGCTGCTGGGAAGCTTACGCGCTTGCACATGAAGTCTTCTCAGCGAGAAAAAAAATAATAAAATGGAAAAAGATGCCTCATAACCCCCATACAATATATTACTATATGAAACACGGTATCCTACACGTATAAAAACCCATCGTTTCTATATGTCATACCTTCTGTTTGTTTGTTGGTTGGTTGGTTGGTTTTTTCACTATGGGTTGTCTGTGTAGCAAAGTCATCGTCTCCTAAGCGTCGCTAAACTTAAAGCGCCACCAACTGTTTAAAAAAAAAAGCAACGCATGCAATTAATAACCCCGTACATTGGAGTCTCAGGGCTCCCCGCCTGAAGAACGCAAAATAGACGTAACAGCCGGGCGAACGCACAACCAAAACCGCATCGACAGAGTTCTCTTCGAAATATTTTTGTCAGGTATATGGGAATCCAACCGAAACACCGACATCCCCCCTGTCCCCCACCCTCACACAGGAGCATCGGGAGACCCAGCTCACTAGCCTCAACCTTAATAACCAGCTCATGACCAACGCTGATGACCAGCGTGAACTGGTGAAAAGGCAAAGGCAGCCGGGCAGGTCACATGACTTCTTCGACTGAGGAGGCCAGCCGCAAGGAAGGCGACCAAACAACTTCGTGCGCTCTTAATAACGTTCAATCATCGTCATCGCACACTCGAGCAAAAACGCAGTGACGATATATGTTCGACACGTCTCTCTACGTCGGAACAGCAAACTCCAGAACGGACACTGACTGACAGTTCAGCAAGCGCTCAGTCACAATGCCGCCGTAAAACACGCCTCCGAATGACCAAAATGCCAATCTCACTTGAGCAGGTCCCCAGGCAAATCTTGCAATCACTCCAACCAAACGCATCTCGGAGCACTTTAGTATATAGGAGCCGTTGCATAGACGGAACTAGTCGAATGCACTTACAGTCGATGGTACTATAAGTAACGTTGTCTTACAACTATAGTTTTGCCGCATAAGAATACAGCCCGTGTCAAATTTAACCTTCGCGCTAAAGAGATTGTAAGAGCCGAATCCCTAGGAGATAGAGATATGGCACTGGTGCCATTAGTTAAAATCTATAATATTATTTTAAGGACCCGTTTAAACTCTGCGTTAGATTTATTCGGTGCGACCAGTTTACAATATGTGCCCGTTCTTTGCTGCCGCATACGCAAGAGACGTTTCAGTATGCACTATACTGTGCCCGTATGGGAACGTACACCGTCACAAACGGACCCTGCAGAAGCTTAAGCAAAAGAAAAATTTTACATAAAAGCACAACGACAATTACATGGTCAAATAAATTTGTATAATCAGCTCTGCTTGAATACAGACGAAACGCTATAAACACATATGCAGAAACATCAAAGTACACCGTTTCTGTATAACTTTCTTTTTATTACGGACACATATGTAGGCACGCTTGCAACAATCGAATGAAAGATAAAGAGAAAAAAAAAAACGAAACACGGTAATAGCAACCAGAACAGTGGGCACTTTAAACCATGGCACCCTAGCGATCAATCTGCGAGAAGTGGACTCAGTGATATTCCAAGTGACGGAGGGAAGCAGAGAGGGATGCGACAATTAAAAAAAAACACATATGTACAATAAAAAAGGCGTACACGCACGGACATAGAAGGCAACAAACAACCGCACAACAGGACGGCAGCAGCAAGCGAACTTGCGCGCCCGTTAAGTGGAGGCTATCAATTTCAAACATTTATCCGAGGGACAGGCAGGCTGACAAATTTTAATTACCGCCGCGCGCGACTGCCGTGAAAGCCACGGAGCGGACAACAACGACGCCGACGACGCATGCAGCGCCACATTGCACCACACAGAGGCGGAGAATGGAGCGCGTGGGGGGGGTGTTACCGCAGGCGCAGCGACCGAGGCGAAGACAGGCGAGCGACTGACTACGCGACGTGAAAGGTCCGGCTACACAGCCGACTCCTCGACCGCTCGCGTGCGGTGTCATCAGTCACAAAAAAGAAGCGCCCTGTGCACGCGCTCGCTCGGGGCAAATTACTCCTCCGCCGCGCCCGACACAGCCACGAGGAGATGGAACGGCAAAGACGAGAGAGAGAGAGGAGGGGAAAGAATCTGAGCCAGAGAAATAGCAGTTTTCCGGTCCACGCTCGCAATTTAGCATCAACGGCAGCAACTATGAAGCGCAGCGCGACCCTCCAAGCGCCGGTGGCAGACGTATACAGACAAGCAGAAGCGGCAAGTCGAACCAACCGAAGCTTCCGTTGCGCTCATAGCAGGCAAGAAAAGCACATACACGCTGTGTGCTACACTTGCACACGCATACGAGTGCAAAGTGTAGAAGAGGGAAGAAGCCACAGAAGCTGCAACAGCAGGAGCGCAGCAGCAGCATCAAGGAGAGGGCCGCGCAATGGGCGCAGCAGGTGCCTTTGCATCCGGGTGCGTGCCGCGCATGCGCAATTACATGAGCCGCCGTTGCCGATGAAGCAGCTTTCTCCTCCCCCATATTTCTCCACCTTTCCCACTACTACACTACACAGCTATACCCTATACTGCTACTAATGCCAGCTCCTCTTCTACGCCGACTACTTCGAGCAAGCGATCGAGACGCTTGCGCGCAGAACGGGGGGAAAAAGAACCCGGCGCTGGGGTGAATATGGAGCGTCATGCGAGCTCGTGTATCGCCTTCTTCGTCTTCCGTTTCGGAGCCACGCACGCCACAGGCGTACACGCGAGCGCGCACGCATTAACAAACACGGCGCTCGGATCGCTATGCGGACGCTCCGCGGTGGTCACGCATGCATCTCGCATGGAAGGTCCCGAGTCAAAGCAATTATTTAAATGTCGTCAGAGATGATTGCGCAGCCTGGGGGAAACAACATTAAAAAAAAGAAAGAACAGCACCCAGACACGAAGTTACGTGTCTCCCGCAGCCAGGCGGCTTTGAAGCGTATACAGTTGCCTGTATCATGTGGAATGCTTCGTGCTCTTTCGCGACGACGCAAGAAAAGCTGTCCGAAGAATTACGCAAGATGCACGGCGAACGCTGCGAAAGTTTAAGTGCGTAAGGCAGGACGCAAGAAATGAAGACGGAAAAAAATACAAACACAGCCCCGGCTCTACCATCAGGAATCGCCAAGCAAATAACTTCGGCCCCCTCGGGGACCCTTGTTACGTGCTAGCAGGGGGCTAAAGAACCGCACACATCCGTGGGTGCATGAGAACGCTCGCACCGTAATTATAGACAATGAAGACGTATGCTTAATTGCGCCCGGCACGGCGTGCGCACCCTCGCGGCACGGTATACTGCGATGCAATACCGGCTGCAGTGCGGTTGTAGGCCGGTGCCTTGCAATACGTTATACGAACGATACGGCCTATACGCACTTGCGCACAACTGCCCCGTCAACCTTCTTCCTCACTGCCGGCGCTCGTCTCACAGCCGGTGTCCAGCTGTCGGCAGGGCGCTGAATGTCCATGGGAACGAATAGTTATGAGGGTCGGTCTTAGTTTGGCCACTAAACGCAGAGCGTCAGTCAGAAGTATTCAGCACCAGTAGAGCAGTTTGAACCTCTTGCTATACAACAAACATTGTGAACCGCGAATAAGTGGCAGCTACGTATTACATGAAAGCTATACAGAAATGAAATGCGCGACCGAAGAACGGGGCCATTTCCTCCTGCTCGACCAGCACTCAATAGCCCGTCATCGCAAGCAAGATGCCACACGCCATTGCTTCGCCAAGAAAAAAAAAAAAAAAAGAAAGTGTCATCGTGTGTAGAAACCGGAGCGCGTGACACCAACACGGGAAACAGTACAAATACTTTCCCTCTCAGCTCAAGCGTTTAGACGGAAAGAGAGAGTAATGTCAACAGCCGCGCAAGGAAGCAATACTAGCCGCGGTGACAAACGCAGCCTTATGCCAACACGCAAACCAGTCCAGCACGAGCAGAAACGTCTTCGCAGAACGGGCACGGGCCGAAGCTACGTAGCCAGCCGCCGGCAAGAGGTCCCATTACATTTCATTACGCCGATACCGGCCGGCGGCGGGAAACGGGAGGGAGAGGGGGAAATGCAAGAAAACGACGGCCGTGCGTGCGGCGGCGGCGAATCCACGCCGCGCGATCAGCGTCGTTCACCGCATATACGCATACGCAGCTATACGGCGGGAGTTGAGGCGGAAAATGAGCGGGAGACAGGCGGAGGACGATCCGCGCCCAGTGGAGCGGAACGCTGGCGGAGACGCCAAGCGCCGTCGTCGATCGCCGCGGACACGAAAGTCCCGGGCAGCGCACATGCGTGAGCGTGCAAACGGACAAGAAAGCTGGAGACAACGACGAGAGAAGCAAAAGTGTAATAAGCTGTATAGAGGCAAACGAGCGGCGAGTGGCCGAAAGCTTCACTCTTCGCCAGAACACGCCGAAAAAAAACAACAGAAGAATAGCAGTCAAAGCTGGAGAAGAGCACGCAGTCGGTGCCCTATGCGTTGACCCGCACTGTCCCGAGAAGCGCGCCCCCGGGCGATCCTCGGGCCGTTTTGATACGCTCGCCAGAAACATGCGCCGGGCTCTCCCTCCACCCCACTCCCGCTCCTCGTATTCTCCCTTCCCTCTTGTCCTCCCTTCATTATAAATACGGCGGCACTTATTGGCTGGCCGTGCGTCGGTGGCTCGCGGCACGGCACGCAGGAGCAAGCAGCCTCGCCTCCGGGGAACGCGCCGCCGCCGCTTCTGCTGATGCTGCTACACATCGGCTACCATACGGCGCGCATCGCCGCCGCTGCTGCTGCTGCTGCCAGATCCGGTTCAGATGACTACTCTCGACCCCCCGCCATTCCTCTCCCCCCCCCCCACCTAGTTCGCCCCTCCTCCGTCTATCCCCCCGCCTTCGAGAAACAACGCAATGCGGCCCCCTCGGCCGTCTCATTTCTCGGTTTCCATCGCATCGCATGCCCTTTAACGGGCAGAACCATAAAAATGCCCGGGACATTATACCGAGCGCGGTCGCATCGTTAAGGCTTGCAGGCCCGTTCTGCAGAACCCCTCGCTTTCGACCCTTTCGTTGACCCCCTCGTTTGGGATCGCGCGGCACAATTTCTTTGCCTCGTTTAATAAAGTTGCGTGTGTGCGTCTCGATGAACGCCCCGCTCGCATACTGCTTCTTCCTTGCACGCACAGCATATCGTGTACCCAACAAGGACGAGAGCTTCTCCGTCGTCGTCCTTCACTGTGCGCTGCGATCGCGGTATCCTGTACGGGGGCACGAACTCTGTTCGATAACAATTGATCTGTGCCCCAGACATTGAGCGGCCGTATGCTGAACCTATTAGAATTCCGTGTTTCCCGACCAGCGCGTTCACATTTCGATGAAACGGGATGTGATTAGAGCTCGTGGAACAATGCGGAGTGACTATACGCGACTCCAACTGTGATTTGGTGGCAGGGCGCGGAGTTGATCACCTT